>NW_020707330.1:0-1659 GCF_002925995.2 Terrapene triunguis
TCTTCAGGCAGTCTCTTCTGTTTCGAAAGCTGGAGGAAGGGACTTTCTTCCCGGACCAGAAAATAACCATTGGGGATGTTGAAATGCCTATCGTTATCCTTGGGGACCCAGCCTACCCCTTAATGCCATGGCTCATGAAGCCGTACACAGGCAGCCTGGACAGTAGTCAGGACCTGTTCAACTACAGGCTGAGCAAGTGCCGAATGGTGGTGGAATGTGCATTTGGGCATTTAAAAGCGCGCTGGCGCAGCTTACTGACTCGCTCAGACCTTAGCAAAAAGAATATCCCCATTGTTATTGCTGCTTGCTGTGCGCTCCACAATATCTGTGAAAGTAAGGGGGAGACATTTATGGCGGGGTGGGAGGTTGAGGCAAATCACCTGGCCGCTGATTACGCGCAGCCAGACACCAGGGCGGTTAGAGGAGCACAGCAGGGCGCGGTGCGCATCATAGAAGCGTTGAAAACCAGTTTTGTGACTGGCCAGGCTACGGAGTGAAACTTCTGTTTGTTTCTCCTTGGTGAACCCTCCGCCCCTCCCCCCCCACCCGGTTAACTCTACTTCCCTGCAAACCAACCACCCCACCCTCCCCTACTACCCTCCCCCCTTCGAGCACCACTTGCAGGGGCAATAAAGTCATTGTTACTTCACATTCATGCATTCTTTATTAATTCAGCACACAACTAGGGGGATAATTGCAAAGGTAGGCCTGGATGGGTGGGGGAGGAGGGAAGGAAAAAGACACAGTGCACTTTAAAACTTTAAAACTTATTGCACTGGAAATCATCTAGGCTGGAGTGATTGGGTGGCCGGAGGCCCCCCCACCGTGTTCTTGGGCGTCTGGATGAGGAGGCAATGGGACTTGGGGAGGAGGGCTGTTGGTTACAGAGGGGCTGTAGCGGCGGTCTCTGCTCCTGCTGCCTTTCCTGCAGCTCAACCATACGCAGGAGCATATCACTTTGATGCTCCAGCAGCCGGAGCATCGACTCTTGCTTTCTGAGTACAAGTTGACGCCACCTCTCCTCTTCAGCCCGCGTTTCAGCACGCAACTTCTCCTCTTCAGCCCGCGATTCAGCACGCCACCTCTCCTCTCGCTCATATTGGGCTTTTTTAAAATCAGTCATTGACTGCCTCCACGCATTCTGCTGTGCTCTGTCAGCGTGGGAGGCAGTCTGTAGTTCAGTAAACATTTCGTCACGCGTCCTTCGCTTCCTTCTTCGAATATTCACTAGCCTCTGCGAAGGAGTAAGATTTGCAGCTGGTGGAGAAGGGAGAGGTTGTTAAAAAAGATACATTTTAGAGAACAATGGGTACACTCTTTCACGTTAGATTTTGCTGTTCACAACATCACACAGCACATGTGCTTTCGTTACAAGGTCGCATTTTTCCTCTTATATTGAGTCTCCTGGTTTGGTGTGAGAGATCACTCACGCAGTGCCAGGACACAGATTTCAGCTTGCAGGCAGCCATGGTAAGACATACAGTCTTTGGGCTTTTTTAACCTTCTTAACATGTGGGGATGGTTTCAAACAGTACTGGCCTCATTTCCCATACCAAGCACCCGTTTGGTTGGCCATTTAAAATGGGTTTGCAATGTAAAAGGAGGGGCTGCGATTTCAGGTTTAACATGCAGCACAAACCCAACTAACTCCCCTCCCCC
>NW_020707331.1:0-1878 GCF_002925995.2 Terrapene triunguis
GTCTTCAGGCACTCTGCTCTGTTTAGAAAGCTGGAGGAAGGGACTTTCTTCCCGGACCAGAAAATAACCGTTGGGGATGTTGAAATGCCTATCGTGATCCTTGGGGACCCAGCCTACCCCTTAATGCCATGGCTCATGAAGCCGTACACAGGCAGCCTGGACAGGAGTCAGGACCTGTTCAACTACAGGCTGAGCAAGTGCCGAATGGTGGTGGAATGTGCATTTGGGCGTTTAAAAGCGCGCTGGCGCAGCTTACTGACTCGCTCAGACCTTAGCGAAAAGAATATCCCCATTGTTATTGCTGCTTGCTGTGCGCTCCACAATCTCTGTGAGAGTAAGGGGGAGACATTTATGGCTGGGTGGGAGGTACAGGCAAATCGCCTGGCCGCTGATTACGCGCAGCCAGACACCAGGGCGGTTAGAGGAGCACAGCATGGCGCGGTGCGCATCAGAGAAGCTTTGAAAACCAGTTTTGTGACTGGCCAGGCTACGGTTTGAAACTTCTGTTTGTTTCTCCTTGATGAAATCTCCGCCCCCACCCCCACCCGGTTAACTCTACTTCCCTGTAAACCAACAACCCCACCCTCCCCTACTACCCTCCCCCCTTCAAGCACCACTTGCAGAGGCAATAAAGTCATTGTTACTTCACATTCATGCATACTTTATTACTTCATCACACAACTAGGGGGATAATTGGAAAGGTAGCCCGGGATGGGTGGGGGAGGAGGGAAGGAAAAGGACACACTGCAGTTTAAAACTTTAAAACTTTAACACTTATTGCTCGGGAAATCATCTGGGCTGGAGTGACTGTGTGGCCGGAGGCCCCCCCCACCGTGTTCTTGGGCGTCTGGGTGAGGAGGCAATGGGACTTGGGGAGGAGGGCTGTTGGTTACACAGGGGCTGTAGTGGTGGTCTGTGCTCCTGCTGCCTTTCCTGCAGCTCAACCATATGCTGTAGCATTGGGGAGGAGGGCTGTTGGTTACACAGGGGCTGTAGCGGCGGTCTGTGCTCCTGCTGCCTTTCCTGCAGCTCAACCATACGCTGTAGCATATCAGTTTGATGCTCCAGCAGACGGAGCATGGACTCTTGCTTTCTGTGTGCAAGCTGACGCCACCTCTCATCTTCAGCCCGCAACTTCCTCTGTTCCTCCCGCGATTCAGCCCGCCACCTCTCCTCCTCAGCCCGCGATTCAGCCCGCCACCTCTCCTCTCGCTCATATTGGGCTTTTCGGTAATCACTCATTGACTGCCACCACGCATTCTGCTGGGCTCTGTCAGCGTGGGAGGCAGTCTGAAGTTCTGTAAACATTTCATCACGCGTCCTTCGCTTCCTTTTTCGAATATTCACGAGCCTCTGTGAAGGAGAATGATTTGCAGCTGGTGGATGAGAAGGGAGAGGTGGTTAAAAAAGATACATTTTAGAGAACAATGTGTACACTCTTTCACGTTACATTTTGCTGTTCACACTACACAGCAGATGTGCTTTCGTTACAAGGTCGCATTTTTCCTCTTATATTGAGGGCCTGCCTGTTTGGTGTGAGAGATCACTCACGCAGTGCCAGGTCACAGATTTCAGCTTGCAGGCAGCCATGGTAAGACACAGTCTTTTGGCTTTTTTAACCTTCTTAACATGTGGGGATGGTTTCAAAGAGTACTGCTATCATTAACCATACCAAGCACCCGTTGGGTTGGCCATTTAAAATGGGTTTGCAATGTAAAAGGAGGGGCTGCGGTTTCAGGGTTAACGTGCAGCACAAACCCAACTAATAACCCTCCCCCACACACCCAATTCTCTGGGATGATCACTTCACCCCTCCCCCCCACCGCGTGGCTAACAGCGGGGAATATTTCTGTTCAGCAGACCAGGAAGGGGCACCTC
>NW_020707332.1:0-6009 GCF_002925995.2 Terrapene triunguis
GTATAAAGGAAAAAAAACTGTTTCTGTTAGTGTGCTCGATTTGAGACTTGCCTGTCTCCTAGCACCGCTTTGAGATCTCAAATAAACTTTGTTTGCTTCTCCACCTGGTGTGTTTATTGGCGCGAAGCACGCCGGGCAACGAACCCCTGTTGCTTTGCCTCGGGCACCTCTGTGCCAGCAACAGTTTTTGGCGCCCAACGTGGGGCTCGAGGCTGAAATTTAGCCTTGCCCGGATCCCTCCTGGAGGCCGACGGACTACGGCGACGACCGACGCCCAGAGTTCACCGGTGACTTCATCGGGGGCCTCAGCGGAGACGTGGTTTGGTCGACCCCGGAGGGCACAATGGTGCAACGCGCTTGAGTAGTGGAGAAGCAGCTGTGGCCGCGGGCGACGGTGGGGAACCGGTCCTGTGGATAAGGTAGGAACAGTCCAGTGGGGACTTTATCTGTCTTGACCTGGGGACGCCCAGTGTCTACCTGTTTTGACTTGGGGACGCCCAGAGTCTCCCTAATATGGGGCAGGGACAGAGTACGGCAGGCAGGGCAAGGTGTACACCCTTGGAATGCATTCTGGTGAACTGGAAAGTGTTTGGATCGGATCCGTTGATTAAAAGTAAACTGAAAAGATTCTGTACAGTAGACTGGCCTCAATATCAGCTAGAGGACCAGGAAAGGTGGCCACCGGAGGGATCACTCAATTATAATACGATCCTTCAATTGCTTTTGTTTTGTCAGCGTACGGGTAAATGGAATGAACATATGTATGTACAGTTGTTTATGTTGTTAAGAGATAGGTCAGATCTTTTGCAAAGGTGTAATTTGACTCCGTCAGGTTCGGTAGTAACTACAGTTAGTCCCCAGAACCCTCCTCCGGTTGTGATGGCAGAGTCGGTGTCCCCTTCGGCTCCAACACCCCCACCATATAAAGACAGGGTCTCTCAGGTCCCAGAGATTGCCCCCTCGGTGGGATTCTATCCATTACTTACTGAGACTCGGATAGCCCGCCCTGGATCAGACAATCGCCCGGCCACTACTATGCAGGTTTACACCCATGTGCCTTTTAACCCAGTGGACCTGGCAGCTTTTAAGGCACAGGCAGGGGAATCTCTACGAACCCAAGCAAGTTTATCTCAGCCTTTGAAGGGTGTCTGGCTAGCTGTAAACCTGACTGGGATGACTGTAATGTCCTTATGCGGACCCTGTTGTCTGAGGTGGAGCGTAATCAGGTTGTGTCTAAAGCAAGGGAGGAGGCACAGAAGAGACATGAACTGAATCCACATCACGTCCCTACTGTTGCAGTCCAGGTCCCCCTAGCAGATCCCGGGTGGAATCCTAATGACCCTGCGGGCCAAACGCGTCTCACTGTATACAAGGAGCTCCTATTACATGGTCTCCGACACTCAGCTGTCCGACATAACAATTGGGCTAAGCCTTATGAGCTAGCACAGGAGCCAAAAGAGAGTCCGGTTGCTTTTCTGCAGCGTATCCGGGATACCATCAGGCAAACTACTAATACAGACCCTGATGAACGGGAAACTGAGGCAATCATAAAGGGTATCTTTACCAGCCGTGCAGCCCCTGATATTAAAAGGAAACTGCAGAAAAAGGAGGATTTGATGGGCATGACCATAGCACAGATTCTGGAAACTGCAAACAGGGCTTACAGCCTTAGGGAGGAAGAAAAGGAAAAGAGGCAAGCGAAAATGATGGTTGCAGCAGTACAGGCCGGTGGCAAGGGAAAATTCCAGGAAGGTGGAAGGGGCCGGGGAATGAGAGGACGTGGACGTGGGCGCCCTGGCTCACAGGAAAGGCGTCTGGGTCGCAACCAGTGTGCCAGATGCCGAAAGGAGGGACATTGGAAAAATGAGTGCCCCGAGAGGGAAGGTACCCCTATGATGGCAGCGGAGGATCAAGAATAGGGGTGTCAGGGGAGACGGACTATCCTGCCCCCGGAACCCCGAGTAAAAATGCGGGTGGGAGATTCAGACATAGACTTTTTAATAGACTCTGGAGCTGCACGAACCGCTGTAAACCAACCCCTGCAGCTGCCTGTGGCAGATTCCCTCACTGTGGTGGGTGCCACAGGGAAAGGAACCAAGTGCCCAGTATATGCCCCAGCGGAATGTGCTTTGGGAAACAGAACTCTATCTCACAAACTGGTTTACCTCCCCGATTGTCCAACGCCTCTATTGGGACGGGACCTGCTTTGTCGCTTAGGTGCCACCCTGCATTTCACCCAAGATGAAATAACCCTCACCTTACCCCCAGAGAATGCCTGGATAATGACTCTTGCAACTGAGCCTTCAGCCATGCAAGCCCCAGAATGGAGCCAGTGGGAAAAGCAGGTTTTTCCTCTGGTATGGGCATCAGGGGTCCCAGGGAAGGCAAACCGTCAGACCCCTGTTCATATTCAGCTTCTCCCAGGCAAAAGCCCAGTGCGAATCAAACAGTATCCGATTAAGAGGGAAGCCAGAGAGGGACTGCAAGAGACTATAGATCGGTTCCTAGAGTGCGGTGTACTACGAGAATGCCAGTCAGCTTGGAACACCCCCATTCTGCCCGTGCGAAAGCCCAATGGCACATACCGGCTGGTTCAGGACCTAAGGGCGGTTAATGAGCGGGTTAAGACTCTGCACCCCCTTGTTCCAAACCCGTATACACTGTTGGCCTCTATAGGGGGGCAGTATACCCATTTTTCTGTCCTAGATTTGAAGGATGCTTTCTTCACGATTCCGGTCGACACCCAATCTCAGGAGATTTTCTCCTTCGAGTGGGAGGACAACAGAAGGGTTAAAAAGCAGCTTTGCTGGACCGTGCTGGCCCAGGGATTTAAAAATTCCCCCACTTTGTTTGGCCAGGCTTTGGCCAGAGACTTGGAGGAGTGGGACAATGAAGACAGGGTCCTCCTCCTGCAATATGTGGATGACTTGTTGATTGCTGCTGTGGGTCTAATCCCTTGTCTTAAAGCCACTGTAAGCCTCCTGAACTTTGTTGGACTCAGAGGATATCGGGTAGCACAGAGTAAGGCTCAGATTGCTCTCCCAGAAGTACGGTATTTAGGATTTTACATCAGACAGGGGGAACGTCAGCTTTCAAGTGAAAGAAAGGAAGCTATCTGTCAAATTCCTATTCCAAGCAATTGTAAACAACTCAGGGCATTTCTGGGCATGGCAGGCTTCTGCAGAATATGGATCCCAGAGTTTGGACTGTGGGCTAAACCCTTGTATGAATGCGTTAAGGGAGCGGATCATGACCCCTTTCACTGGTCCCCAGAAGCGGACAGGGCATTTAAAATCTTAAAAAGGAAACTAATGGAAGCTCCAGCTCTAGGCCTGCCAGACCTAGTTAAGCCATTCCAACTGTATGTGCATGAACGGAGAGGGGTGGCCCTGGGAGTGCTTACCCAGCTATTAGGTGCCTGGAAGCGTCCTGTGGCATATTTCTCTAAACAACTGGATCAAGTTTCAAAGGGATGGCCAGCCTGTTTGAGGGCGGTCGCAGCAACTGCCCTAGTGCTTGGGAAAGCTGAGAAATTGACACTGGGAGGAGTTGTGCAAGTGTATACTCCCCATATGGTTCAAGCCCTGCTGGATACTAAGGGTGGTCTCTGGCTTACACAGGCTCGGGTTGCTCGGTATCAAGCAAAACTGTTAGAAAATCCTGAAGTTACCCTACAGACCTGTCCCTCCCTTAACCCAGCCACCCTGTTACCGGAGACAGAGGAGCAGGAACATGACTGTCTGGAAATCATAGATGTCCAATACTCCAGCCGCCCAGACTTAAAAGATCAACCCCTCCCTAATGCTGATTATGAGTGGTATACTGACGGCAGCAGTACAGTTGTAAACGGACAGAGGAGGGCAGGCTATGCTATTGTATCTCTCCATAAGACTGTGGAAGCAGAGGGTTTACCTGCTGGGACATCAGCTCAGCTGGCTGAATTGGTAGCCTTAACCCGTGCACTTGAACTGTCAAAAGGAAAAAAGGTTAACATTTTTACTGATTCCAGATATGCCTTTGGAATACTACACGCCCATGCCGGTCTGTGGAAGGAAAGAGGAATGTTGACAGCCCAAGGTTCTCCGGTTAAACATGGGCCTCAAATTCTCCGGCTTTTAGAAGCGGTACAGCTCCCCTCAGAAGTAGCAGTGATACACTGCAAGGCTCATCAAAGAGAAGATCAAGATGTGGCTAAGGGTAATGCCAGGGCGGACAGAGAGGCCAAGCGAGCTGCTACCCTGGAACCACAGGAAGCTAAAGATGCCCATATGCATGCCCTCATCCCATCAGTGGGGGAGCTCCCGACCCCTCAGTACTCTCACGAAGAGAGGAACCTAGCCAACACACTTAGGCTCTGGGAAAAGGAGGGATGGCTCCACTCCACAGAAGGAAAAATCCTCCTACCAAGGAATCTAATACGGCCAGTACTACAGAAACTACATCAGTCTACCCACGCAGGTAGAGAAGCTCTTTCCCAGCTTATGAATAAATACTTTCTAACCTCTGGACTTAGGCCTCTGGCCTCCCAGGTGCAGGCTGAATGTTTAGTCTGCCAAAAGAACAACCCTCGACCTGGAGTGTCAGTGCCACCAGCCACTCTGGAACCTACCCCAGGCCCAGGACTAGTTTGGCAAATAGATTTTACTGAGTTCCCCCGGACCCAAGGATTCAGATACCTTCTCGTCTTAGTGGACCGATTCAGCGGATGGCCTGAAGCCTTCCCATGTCGTAACAACACTGCCAAAACGGTGGCTCTTAAGTTTGTCAAGGAAATCATTCCTCGCTTTGGACTCCCCCAGTGGATGGAATCTGACAACGGAACACACTTCACATCCCAAGTTGTTCAGAAGATATCGGATGCCCTGCAAATCCCCTGGAAGCTCCACACTCCATGGCGACCGCAGGCCAGTGGGGTAGTGGAACGCACAAATCAGACACTTAAGCGGCACCTCTCAAAGGTCTGCCAAGAGGCTTCCCTTAAGTGGCCTGATGCTCTACCCCTTGTTTTGCTCCGCATTCGCGCTCTCCCTAAGGGCAGGTTAGGGCTCAGTCCCTTCGAGATTATGTTTGGAAGGGCATGGCCTATGAACGGTACACCGGTTCTGGCAGGGGAGTGGGAGGTAGGCTGTGGTTTCTTATCTCAGTACATGTGCTCTCTGTCTGCTGTTCTTTGTTCTCTCCACAGGTACACCAAAGATTTGCAGCCTCTCCCGCTGGATGCCCCGATCCACTCCTTGCAGCCAGGTGACTCCGTACTCGTTCGGACCTGGAAGGACGAGCCTCTCCAAGAGAAGTGGAAGGGACCCCACACCGTCCTGCTGGTCTCCCATACAGCAGCAAAGGTCGAAGGACACAAGAACTGGATTCATCACTCTCGCCTGAAAGCAGTGCCTGCTCCTGAACGGTGGACCGTCCAGCCTGCAGAGAAGACTGCCAGCGACGACCTGGGACTTAAGCTGTTATTCAAAAGACAATAAGGCCTGCTGGGAATGCCCTGTGATCTCTTTGGACAGTCACAGCGTACTCCCCGCGAGAACTCTGAGCGTTGGTTGTGTTTGTTTTCACAGGGCCGGCCTAACCTGGTGGCCTGGTCCCTTTTGCTTTTAGTCTGCCTGTTATTGGTAATTGTTATTTTGTGGGTATTTGGGGAATTGTAATTGTCAGGCCCTAGGGTCACCTGCCCAGCATGAGTCCAGGTCCAGGGTCTGCCACAGGGGTACTCTTTGCCATAGGGACACTCCTCTCGTTTCCTCCCGTTTCCCCCCGACCACATGCGGGATGGAAAGAAGTCCCGGCATACCCTCTCATTGAGGACCCCAGCTTCATAGCACTCAATCATATCTTGTCCACAGAATATGAGAAAACTCAGCCAAAAGCTTGTTGAGTATTCTCAAAGGAGGGAGTTGTTGACGTCACCAGGCATCACCATCACGCCAGGTGACTCAGGAGGGTGGAAAATCACAAGTGTCAATGAAGCCTTCCTGCACTAGGCCTGAACCAAACTCCTTC
>NW_020707333.1:0-5767 GCF_002925995.2 Terrapene triunguis
GGGATTCTTGAGATGGTGGCAGCGGGACCAAAGCTAAGCTGGTAGTTGAGCTTAGAGGTTTTCATGCAGACCCCTACATTTGTACCCTAAAGTTCAAAGTGGGGATACAGCCTTGACATGGTGGCACAGCGGTGGAGATAGTTTTAACCCAAAAGCCAGTAAGAGAGTTTTTTTTTTCCTTCTAGCTGCTTGGAAAGCAGAGCTGAAGGTAGATGCATATCTTATCTCTCCTTGCCTGAAGGCAGAGGTGTTAAGTTTTTTTTAACAAGGGGCTTTGTTAAGAGAAGGGTTCAATCAGTGAGCAAACTTTGAACTGGTAAAGGTAATTTACAAGGTGAATTGTTTTTTTTTCTTTTTACATCCTCGGAAGTAGCTAGTTAGAAAGTCTCTGTTAACTCAGCAGCACTCAGCAGGAGCCTGAGCTAAGTACATCCCAGTTTCAGTCAACTGCAGAGGGTGTGACCCAGCACAAGAAAAACAGGAAAATGACTACCAAAGAAGCAGCTAACAAACTAGAACTGGCCAGACTAGAAGCAGAAGAAAATGAGAAAAAACATCAGAGACTGCTTGAAATTAAAAAACTCGAGGAAAAAGCCAAACAGGAGGCCCATGAAAGAGAAGAAAAAGCCAAACAGGAGGCCCATGAAAGAGAGATGGAGCTGAAAGAAAAAGAGATGAAACTGGAAGCAGCAAGGACTAGGCAGGATGCATCAGACCATCCTAACAACTCCTCTCCAGGTACCACTTCCCATCCCAGGAAATTCCCCACCTACAAGGCAGGCGATGATACTGAGGCCTTCTTAGAAAATTTTGAAAGGGCCTGCCTTGGATACAGCATCCCTCCACCCCAGTACATGGTAGAGCTGAGACCGCAGCTCAGTGGACCCTTAGCAGAGGTGGTGGCTGAAATGCCTAAGGAACACATGAACAGTTATGAACTTTTTAAAAACAAGGCCAGACTCAGAATGGGGCTAACACCCGAGCATGCCCGTCGGCGGTTCAGAGCCCTAAGGTGGAAACCAGATGTGTCATTTACCCGGCATGCCTACCACATTGACAAAAATTGTGATGCCTGGGTATCAGGAGCAAATGTTAAATCTCTGGAAGATCTGCTTTCCCTAGTAAAAATGGAGCAGTTTTTAGAGGGTGTTCCTGAGGAAATAGAAAGGTACATCCTAGATAGGAAGCCCAAAACTGTAACCGAGGCGGGGGAGATTGGAGCCAAATGGGTGGAGGTGACAGAAAAGAAAAAAGCTAGTAGCAGTTGGAGCGAATATCAGAAGGGGCAAGCCGAAACAAAACCTTATCACCGGGGACAACCCAAGGCCCCACCCACCTCCCAAGGGAAACCCCAGACGCCTTCTCACCCCACCCCACCAGTCTCCACCAACCAACATCGCCCCGGTGATACCTTAGCAGGGCGATGTTTTAAATGTAATGAACTGGGGCATATAAAGGCTCACTGCCCCAAGAACCCCAACCGATTACAGTTCATTACACCCCAGTCACACCAAAGATCCCCAGACCCAGATGCCTCTCTCATACCCTCGGAGCGAAGGGAAACCTTGAGTGGGCGGAAAGAAGGTTATCGCTTGGAGGGATACTGGGGCACAAGTGTCAACTATCCACCAATCCCTAGTGGACCCCAAACTCATCAACCTGGAGGCTACAGTGACAATTCAACCCTTCGTGTCACAGTCTGTAACCTTGCCTACAGCCCAGTTGCATGTCCAGTACAAGGGCTGGGCAGGAATGTGGACTTTTGCAGTCTATGACAATTATCCCATCCCCATGCTGCTGGGGGAAGACTTGGCCAACCATGTGAAGCTAGCCAAGAGGGTGGGAATAGTCACCCGCAGCCAGGCTAAGCAAGCTTTCACCCCCATCCCTGTTCCTGAGCCGTCCACCAGAGCCCCGTCGGTGTTACCGGAGACCCAAACACAGGTGGTGGAACCGGATCCCCTGCCAACGACTGCAACAGCCGTAGTGGATCCAATCCCAGAGACCCAGCCAAAACCAGTCCCGGAACCGGAATTCGCAACGCAACCAGCACCAGAACCATTGCCAGCACTGAGTCCAGCGCTTGCAACCCCGTCTACAACTCCAATGCCAGAGGACACCAGCGAGCCTGAACTGGCGGAAGCAGCAGATAACCTTACCCAAGAGGCTCAGCCAGAGCCTGAGATACCACATAGTGCACCAGCGGACAGCGGTTCACAGTCAATGGAAAAAACCCCAGCCCCTACATCGCTTCCAGAGGGACCAAGCCCCAGTCCACAGTCCAAGGAGGAACTGATGTCTCCAGCATCAAGGGAACAGTTCCAGGCCGAGCAGGAAGCAGATGACAGCCTTCAGAAAGCTTGGGCGGCAAAATTTTTTTTGCTTGGGGCGGCAAAAAACCTAGAGCCGGCCCTGGCCCATGATCATCCCAGTGGCCATTCTGGGGTGAACAGAACCAAAGACCGGTTGGGGAAGTCCTTCCACTGGGAGGGAATGGGCAAGGACGTTGCTAATTATGTCCCGTCTTGTGAGGTGTGCCAACGAGTGGGAAAACCCCAAGACCAGGTTAAAGCCCCTCTCCAGCCACTACCCATAATTGAGGTCCCATTTCAGCGAGTAGCTGTGGATATTCTGGGTTCTTTCCCAAAGAAGACACCCAGAGGAAAGCAGTACATACTGACTTTCATGGATTTTGCTACCCGATGGCCGGAAGCTGTACCCTTAAGCAACACCAAGGCTAAAAGTGTGTGCCAGGGATTAGCAGACATTTTTGCCAGGGTAGGTTGGCCCACCGACATCCTTACAGATTCGGGAACTAATTTCCTGGCAGGGAACATGAAAAACCTGTGGAAAGCTCATGGGGTGAATCACTTGGTTGCCACCCCTCATCACCATCAAACCAGTGGTCTGGTGGAGAGGTTTAATGGAACTTTGGGGGCCATGATACGTAAATTCATAAATGAACACTCCAATGATTGGGACTTAGTGTTGCAGCAGTTGCTTTTTGCCTACAGGGCTGTACCACATCCCAGTTTAGGGTTTTCACCATTTGAACTTGTGTATGGCCGCGAGGTTAAGGGGCCATTACAGTTGGTGAAGCAGCAATGGGAGGGGTTTACGCCTTCTCCAGGAACTAACATTCTAGACTTTGTAAGCAACCTACAAAACACCCTCCGACACTCTTTAGCCCTTGCTAAAGAAAACCTAAAGGATGCTCAGGAAGAGCAAAAGGCCTGGTATGATAAACATTCCAGAGAACGGTCCTTCAAAGTAGGAGACCAAGTCATGGTCTTAAAGGCGCTCCAGGCCCATAAAATGGAAGCGTCGTGGGAAGGACCATTCACGGTCCAGGAGCGCCTAGGAGCTGTTAACTATCTCATAGCCTCCCCCACCTCCAGCATAAAACCTAAGGTATACCATGTTAATTCTCTTAAGCCCTTTTATTCCAGAGAATTAAACGTTTGCCAGTTTACAGCCCAGGAAACAGATGACGCGGAGTGGCCTGCAGGTGTCTACTACGAAGGAAAAAGGAATGGTGGCGTGGAAGAGGTGAACCTCTCCACGACCCTGGGACGTCTGCAGTGACAGCAGATCAAGGAGCTGTGCACAAGCTTTGCACCGATTTTTCTCAGCCACTCCAGGACGGACCGAACGGGCATACCACTCCATTGACACAGGTAATGCTCACCCAATTAGAACCCCACCCTACCGGGAGTCACCTCATGCCCAAACTGCTATACAAAGGGAGATCCAGGACATGCTACAGATGGGTATAATCCGCCCCTCTAACAGTGCATGGGCATCTCCAGTGGTTCTAGTTCCCAAACCAGATGGGGAAATACGCTTTTGCGTGGACTACCGTAAGCTAAATGCTGTAACTCGTCCTGACAACTATCCAATGCCACGCACAGATAAGCTATTGGAAAAATTGGGACATGCCCAATTCATCTCTACTTTAGACTTAACCAAAGGGTACTGGCAAGTACCACTAGATGAACCCGCTAAGGAAAGGTCCGCCTTCGTCACCCAGGCAGGGGTGTATGAATTCAATGTACTCCCTTTCGGGTTGCGAAATGCACCCGCCACCTTCCAAAGACTTGTAGATGGTCTCCTAGCGGGATTGGGAGAATCTGCAGTTGCCTACCTCGATGATGTGGCCATTTTTTCTGATTCATGGACAGAACACCTGGAGCACCTGGAAAAAGTCTTCGAGCGCATCCGGCAGGCAGGTCTAACTGTTAAGGCTAAAAAGTGTCAAATAGGCCAAAACAGGGTGACTTACTTGGGGCACCAGGTGGGTCAAGGAACTATAAATCCCCTACAGGCCAAAGTGGATGCTATCCAAAAGTGGCCGGTTCCAAAGTCAAAGAAACAGGTCCAATCCTTCTTAGGCTTGGCCGGATATTATAGGCGATTTGTACCACACTACAGCCAAATCGCCGCCCCGCTGACAGACCTAACCAGAAAGAAACAGCCAAATGCAGTTCAGTGGACTGATGAGTGTCAAAAGGCCTTTAACCAGCTTAAGGCAACACTCATGTCTGACCCTGTGCTAAGGGCCCCAGACTTTGACAAACCATTCCTAGTAACCACAGATGCGTCCGAGCGAGGCGTGGGAGCAGTTTTAATGCAGGAAGGACCGGATCAAGAATTCCATCCTGTCGTATTTCTCAGCAAGAAACTGTCTGAGAGGAAAAGCCACTGGTCAATCAGCGAAAAGGAATGCTATGCCATTGTGTACGCGCTGGAAAAGCTATGCCCATATGTTTGGGGACGGCGTTTCCAACTACAAACAGACCATGCTGCGCTACAGTGGCTTCATACCGCCAAGGGAAATAACAAAAAACTTCTTCGATGGAGTTTAGCTCTCCAAAATTTTGATTTTGAAATACAACACATTTCGGGAGCTTCTAACAAAGTGGCTGATGCACTCTCCCGGGAAAGTTTCCCAAAGTTAACTGGTTAACAATTGTTCTTGGAATGAAACATATTGTTAGTTTTTATATAATCAGTAGTATGTCTAAAGGTACATGTGTCTTATTAACTCTGTTTTCTCCTAGAACTCCAGAAAGAAATCACAGCCAGTGTGGAACCGAACGTCCAACACTATCTGTGATTTGGGGGGGCGTGTCATAACTATAAAGGGAAGGGAAACAGCTCTCCTGTGTACAGAGACTCCAAATCCTTTTACCTGTAAAGGGTTAAGAAGCTCGGGTAACCTGGCTGACACCTGACCCCAAGGACCAATAAGGGGACAAGATACTTTCAAATCTTGGGGGGGAAAGGCTTTGGTGTGTGTCCTTTGTTTAAGGGGTTGTTCGCTCTTGGGACTCAGAGGGACCAGACATCAATCCAGGTTCTCCCCATCTTTCTAAACAAGTCTCTCCTATTTCAAACTTGTAAGTAAAAAGCCAGGCAAGGCGTCTTAGATTTACTTTGTTTTCTCAACTTGTAAATGTACCTTTTACCAGAGTGTTTATCTTTGTTTTGCTGTACTTTGAACCTAAGACAGAGGGGGGTCCTCTGAGCTCTTTAAGTTTGATTACCCTGTAAAGTATTTTCCATACTAATTTTACAAAGATGATTTTTACCTTTTTCTTTAATTAAAAGCCTTCTTTTTTAAGAACCAGATTGATTTCTCCTTGTTTTAAGATCCAAGGGGGTTTGGATCTGTGTTCACCAGGGAATTGGTGAAAGGTTTCTCAAGGCTTCCCAGGGAGGGGATTCTTGAGATGGTGGCAGCGGGACCAAAGCTAAGCTGGTAGTT
>NW_020707334.1:0-3537 GCF_002925995.2 Terrapene triunguis
TATAAGCACCCCCTCCCCATAAAGCCTTATGGGGTACACTGTCACACCCTCCCCCTGAACTTACTGCCAGAGACTTGGACACTGTCCATGGCGGAGGCAGTACCTGTAAAATTTCTGTTTGTTTTTGGTCACACTCCCTTTCAGTACCTTGAAACCATATGATGTCACTCCTAGGGGTTCTAGCCCGTTTTGGGGTTCCTGGTCCCCAGATGCTTGCAAACAGGTAGGGATGTAGTTTTGCTAACAGAATGCAGGCAGCGATATCCGTTAAAGTGGGGGTATCTTGGCATTTAGCCACCAATGCCATGAGGCGGTGTGCCTCAGTTTCCCCTTCTACACAGCAGCATGGGCCCGTTATGCTTTTGCTGCTTTTTACAGGTATGGGCTGTAAAGTAACATGCTGGTGGGGCTGTCTTGTTACCATCCCCAGCATGTATAACAGCTTCTTCCACAAATTAGGTATGTTCCACGTCTTTAAAGGGTTTACCACTAGTGTGAATTCTTTTATTTTATCCCATAGGTGAATTAGCAAAAGACACAAGGTTAACAGCAAATTTACGGTGGACAGGCTTCGTTCGCTCAATTTGACTTGTTTAGCCCCTATTGCATTTTCCCAGTTCTTTGTGCCCTCTGGTAGACACTCCGATGCAGATTCTTCTGCCTCTTTGGGGAAGACTTCTAGTTCGGGCATGTGCTTGGGTCTTGGCCAGGACAGGGTGTACTACGACCATGCTTGCCCTCGGCCCCTCCCTCTGGAGTTTCTCTGGGCTGGGCCCCACTCCCTTGTGAAGTTTCTCCCATGCAGAGATTTCCCCCCCCCTGTCTTGGAGAGAGAGTTTTATCTCTTGCAAGTGTAGCAAGAACAAGATCTTTCCCTGGGGTGCTCTGGACCCCATTGGGCACCCCACTTTCTGTTTCCAAAGGGTCAGCTGGATGGACCCCCTCATCCCGGAGACCTGACACCCAGGTTTCCCTTAAAACCTGATCCACGGGAGAGGGGACTGGCCTTTTGAATGCAGACTTTTCACCCTCCTCCTGGGAAAGCCCCTCCCTACAAAAGGTGGGTGGACTCTCTGGCCCCCCCTGACCTTCCATTTGGGCTTCCCTCTCTGGGCTCCCCTCTGGGTCCGACACTCTTGTGTCCCCCAAAAGGGAAGGTGATCCTGCCCCAGCTGTGGACTCGCAGCTACCAGCCACGACAGACTTCTTATTGGCCAGCAAAATCCCCCCCCTTTCACTCGGGTTGGGCTGGCACCCAACTACAGAGTCATTGGGGCCTGTTCCCACCACAGCAGTCCCCAGGACCCCAACTTCCACCTTTGGGACACACACCTCTGTGCACCCCAGGGCAGGCCCGGCCCCCTGCTGACCTGCAACTTTTTGGCAGTCAGCAGCTGTGGTGGCCTCCTTGCTACAAGGTGGTACATTCCCCTCCCCCGGGGAGATGATTACGGGACAGGAGCTGGCTCTATCCAGCTCCTCCCTCTTGAACTTCCCTGGAGCCCCGGGGCCATAGGAACTGGCTACAACCAGCCCTGCCCCCGAAGCTGCATCCTTTACTGCTGCAGAGGAATCTAAGAGACACACTCCTGTTCCCCCAGCAGTTGCTGTGACTTCACCCCCTCCTCTGGAGCTTTTAGCACAAGATTCCTTCTCACTGCTAACCAACCCTGGGACAGATTCTGCCACACTAAAGAAATCATTCCCCAGTAGAAACGGTGCAAAATTGTGTGCCACCGTTGCAACAGTCAGCTCAGCCTGCAAATCCTGAGTTTGCATGTGTACTTTAGCTAAAGGTGCAAGGACTTTGTAACCCCCTACCAGCTCTAATTCTGCCATTTTACCTGGCAACAAATCCTTTTCCTGGATCAGGTCCCTCCTGACCACAGAAATCTCAGCACCCGTGTCCCTTAATCCAAGAAGCATTTGACCATTTAACTTAACCGCATGCATATGCTCATTGCTTGGTTGTGTGGAAGCAAGCTTTACAAATCCCGTGTGGAAAGAGGCCACAGCCTGGCTCTGAGAAGCCCCAGCTTCATGTGTTACTTGTTGCCTGCTTCCACTCAGCAAGGGACACTTATTCCTCAGGTGCTCAGTGGACTTACAATGATAGCACCTCTTGGGCTCCTCTGCTTGCACAGGAAATTTGGGACGAGTACCAGGGGAATGGGGAGGTGACCGCCCAGCCTCCTTTTTCCCAGACCCAGGGGTAAAACGGTGATTCTGCTTTCCCCCAACCCTGTACCCCTCCGCCAGTGGTTTGTGTTTGATTGCAGCTTGTGCTTGCTCATAAGAGTCAGCATACTCAGCTAATTCACCCACTGCATTTACCTTTTTGTCCCACAAATACTGTTTTACCTCATCACTGCACATATTCAGGAAGTGTTCCTGAGTGACCAGATCACACATCCCTTCAAAGCTGGTAATGCCTCTCCCCCGCACCCATTTATCTACCAAATCTCTCATTTCATTGGCATAAGCCACATTACTTAATCCAGATCCCCTCTTAAGGTTCCTGAATTTAACCCTGTAGGTTTCAGGTGTAACCTGAAACTGTTTCAAAACCAGTTCCTTAAATTTACCATAGTTTGAAGCATCATCAATAGGCATCTTATTGAATATGTCCAGAGCTCTGCCAGTCAATTTTGCTATCAATGTGGTCATCTTTTGATCTTCAGGGATGGCATGGAGGGTGCACAGTCTCTCAAAGGTGATGAAATATTCGGCGATATCGCTGGGCTCGTCATACTGTGGACATAGTCGCTCCCATTTGTGGATTTTTGGGGAAGTGGAGCCAGCAGGGGGAGGGTTTTGTCTCCTCGACTCCATAACAGTCAGTTCATGTTTCTGGGCCTCCCTCTGGGCCTCCATAGCCCTCTCCTGGGCAGCTGCCTCTACCTCCGCCCTCGCTGCCTCCGCTCGCTCCCTCGCTGCCTCCACCTCCATAGCTCTCTTGTGGGCAGCTGCCTCTGCCTCCATAGCTCTCTTGTGGGCAGCCTCTTCCCTTGCATGTTCTGCCTCCGCTCTCGCTGCCGCCCTCGCTGCCTCCGCCTCCATAGCTCTCTTGTGGGCAGCCTCTTCCCTTGCATGTTCTGCCTCCCTGGCACTAATTTCTAATTGTCTTAGTTCCAGCCGTCTCTTATGTTCATTTTCTCTCTCTTTTGCTTCCAGCCTGGCCAGCTTTAGTTTATTAGCAGCGTCACTAGTACTCATTGTCCTGCTTTCTTGTGCTGGGCTACAACCCCTCTGCAGTTCACTGAAACTGAGGTCACTAGTACTCATTTTCCTGCTTTCTTCTGATCTTCCGCCTTACTTATTTTGCTTCCTTTTCTGTCCCTACTTCCCTTGCCCGAAATAAGCAAACAGAAAATAACAAACCAGTAACCACTTTGTCTGTTCTCCAGCCAGCACACTTAAAACTCACTTAAAATCACTACCAGTATCTCAAAGCAATCAGCTGTGCACAGACCCTGCTCGACTACGCCACTGTGACGGGTTGGATCACAGAAACCCCCTTGGGAGCTGCCACCCGAT
>NW_020707335.1:0-1197 GCF_002925995.2 Terrapene triunguis
TGTGACGGGTTGGATCACAGAAACCCCCTTGGGAGCTGCCACCCGATGTGCCAAGACTACCCCTGCTTCTGTTTTCCCTGCCAGCTCAGGACTCCAGCACCCCGTCTTGCTGAATTAGACACTCCAGTCCACTTCAACACAGACTCAGGGTCTGAATCACTTGTCCCAAAACTGTAAGTTTACCCAAAAACAGCTCACAGGAGTGTGCTTGTCTTTAGCACTCAGATGCCCAACTCCCAATGGGGTCTAAACCCAAATAAATCCGTTTTACCCTGCATAAAGCTTATGCAGGGCAAACTCATAAATTGTTCGCCCTCTATAACACAGATAGAGAGATATGCACAGTTGTTTGCTCCCCCAGGTATTAATACATACTCTGAGTAAATTACTAAATAAAAAGTGATTTTATTAAATACAGACAGTAGGATGTAAGTGGTTCCAAGTAGTAACAGACAGAACAAAGTAAGTCACAAGCAAAATAAAATAAAATGCGCAAATCTATGCCTAATCAAACTAAATACAGATAAGTTCCTCACCAGTTCCAGAATGCTCCCTTTTACAGGCTAATCTCCCTTTAGCCTGGGTCCAGCAATCTCTCACAACCCCTGTAGTTACTGTCTTTTGTTTGTTTCCTTCAAGCATCCTGGGGGGGTGGAGAGGCTCCTTCTTTAGCCAGCTGAAGACAAAATGGAGGGGTCTCCCCCAGGGTTAAATAGACTCTCTCTTGTGGGAGGAGACCCCCCTCCTCCCTCCTATGCAAAGTCCAGCTCCAAGATGGAGTTCTGGAGTCACCTGGGCAAGTCACATGTCCCTGCATGACTCAGTCTTTACAGGCTGAAGCCATTGCCCACATGGAATCTTGCATGTCTCCAGGAAGACTTCTTATGTGGATTGGAGCATTCCAAGATGCATTGTTCCCTGATCAGGTACTTAACCTGGCGAATTCCTTCCTAAAGAAGCTGACCAAATGCCTCCCAAAGCTTACTTAGAAACCAAGCAAGCATACAGCCCATATTCTTAACCTCAAATAGAAAATGATATATATATGTACAAATAGGATGAATAGATATAGTAGACCATAACCTTTACGGAGATATGTTACCTGGCACAGGCAGCACAAAACATATTCCAGTTATGTCATACATACATTTATAAGCACCCCCTCCCCATAAAGCCTTATGGGGTACACTGTCACAC
>NW_020707336.1:0-5466 GCF_002925995.2 Terrapene triunguis
GGTGGCAGCGGACCAAAGCTAAGCTGGTAGATAAGCTTAGAAGTTTTTATGCAGGCCCCTACATTTGTACCCTAAGGTTCAAAGTGGGGATACAGCCTTGACATGGTGGCAGTGGTGGGATCGTTTTAGACCCAAAAGCCAGTAAGAGATTTTTTTTCCTTCTAGCTGCTTGGAAGCAGAGCTGAAGGTAGATGCATATCTTATCTCTCCTTGCCTGAAGGCAGAGGTGTTAAGTTTTTTTTTAACAAGGGGCTTTGTTAAGAGAAGGGTTCAAAGGGAGCAAACTTTGAACTGGTAAAGGTAATTTACAGGCTGGATTGTTTTTTTTTCTTTTTACATCCTCGGGAGTAGCTTGTTAGAAAGTCTCTGTTAACTCAGCAGCAGCCAGAGCTAAGTACATCCCAGTTTCAGTCAACTGCAGAGGGTGTGACCCAGCACAAGAAAACAGGAAAATGACTACCAAAGAAGTAGCTAACAAAATAAAACTGGCCAGACTAGAAGCAGAAGAAAATGAGAGAAAACATCAGAGACTGCTTGAAATTAAAAAACTCGAGGCAGAGCAGCATGAAAGAGAAGAAAAAGCCAAACAGGAGGCCCATGAAAGAGAAGAAAAAGCCAAACAGGAGGCCCACAAGAGAGAGATGGAGCTGAAAGAAAAAGAGATGGAACTTGAAGCAGCAAGGACTAGGCAGGATGCAGCAGACCATCCTAACAACTCCTCTCCAGGTACCACTTCCCATCCCAGGAAATTCCCCACCTACAAGGCAGGCGATGATACTGAGGCTTTCTTAGAAAATTTTGAAAGGGCCTGCCTTGGATACAGCATCCCTCTAACCCAGTACATGGTAGAGCTGAGGCCGCAGCTCAGTGGACCCTTAGCAGAGGTGGCGGCTGAAATGCCTAAGGAACACATGAACAGTTATGAACTTTTTAAAAACAAGGCCAGAATCAGAATGGGGCTAACACCTGAGCATGCCCGTCGGCGGTTCAGAGCCCTAAGGTGGAAACCCGATGTGTCATTTACCCGACATGCCTACCACATTGGGAAAAATTGGGATGCCTGGATATCAGGAGCAAATGTTAAATCTACAGAAGAATTGCCCTTCCTATTGCAAATGGAGCAGTTTTTAGAGGGTGTTCCTGAGGAAATAGAAAGGTACATCCTAGATGGGAAGCCCAAAACTGTAACCGAGGCGGGGGAGATTGGAGCCAAATGGGTGGAGGTGACAGAAAAGAAAAAAGCTAGTAGCAGTTGGAGCGAATATCAGAAGGGGCAAGCCGAAACAAAACCTTACCACCGGGGACAACCCAAGGCCCCACCCACATCCCAAGGGAAACCCCAGACGCCTTCTCACCCCACCCCACCAGTCTCCACCAACCAACATCGCCCCGGTGATACCTTAGCAGGGCGATGTTTTAAATGTAATGAACTGGGGCATATAAAGGCTCACTGCCCCAAGAACCCTAACCGATTACAGTTCATTACACCCCAATCACACCAAAGATCCCCAGACCCAGATGCCTCTCTCATACCCTCGGAGCGAAGGGAAACCTTGAGAGTGGGCGGAAAGAAGGTTATCGCTTGGAGGGATACTGGGGCACAAGTGTCAACTATCCACCAATCCCTAGTGGACCCCAAACTCATCAACCCGGAGGCTACAGTGACAATTCAACCCTTCGTGTCACAGTCTGTAACCTTGCCTACAGCCCAGTTGCATGTCCAGTACAAGGGCTGGGCAGGAATGTGGACTTTTGCAGTCTATGACAATTATCCCATCCCCATGCTGCTGGGGGAAGACTTGGCCAACCATGTGAAGCTAGCCAAGAGGGTGGGAATAGTCACCCGCAGCCAGGCTAAGCAAGCTTTCACCCCCATCCCTGTTCCTGAGCCGTCCACCAGAGCCCCGTCTGTGTTACCGGAGACCCAAACACAGGTGGTGGAACCGGATCCCCTGCCAACGACTGCAACAGCCGTAGTGGATCCAATCCCAGAGACCCAGCCAAAGCCAGTCCCAGAACCGGAACTGGCAACGCAACCAGCACCAGAACCATTGCCAGCACTGAGTCCAGCGCTTGCAACCCCGTCTACAACTCCAATGCCAGAGGGCACCAGCGAGCCTGAACTGGCGGAAGCAGCAGATAACCCTACCCAAGAGGCTCAGCCAGAGCCTGAAATACCACATAGTGCACCAGAGGACAGCGGTTCACAGTCAATGGAAACAGCCCCAGCACCTGCATCGCTTCCAGAGGGACCAAGCCCCAGTCCACAGTCCAAGGAGGAACTGATGTCTCCAGCATCAAGGGAACAGTTCCAGGCCGAGCAGGAAGCAGATGACAGCCTTCAGAAAGCTTGGGCGGCGGCGCGGAGCACCCCACCGCCTCTCAGCTCTTCTAACCGATCCCGGTTTGTTGTAGAACAAGGACTGTTATACAAGGAGACTCTTTCTGGTGGGCACCAGGAAGACTGGCATCCTCAAAAACAGTTGGTAGTTCCCACTAAGTATCGGGTAAAGCTCTTGAGCTTAGCCCATGATCATCCCAGTGGCCATTCTGGGGTGAACAGAACCAAAGACCGGTTGGGGAAGTCCTTCCACTGGGAGGGAATGGGCAAGGACGTTGCTAATTATGTCCGGTCTTGTGAGGTGTGCCAACGAGTGGGAAAGCCCCAAGACCAGGTTAAAGCCCCTCTCCAGCCACTACCCATAATTGAGGTCCCATTTCAGCGAGTAGCTGTGGATATTCTGGGTCCTTTCCCAAAGAAGACACCCAGAGGAAAGCAGTACGTACTGACTTTCATGGATTTTGCTACCCGATGGCCGGAAGCTGTACCCTTAAGCAACACCAAGGCTAAAAGTGTGTACCAGGCATTAGCAGACATTTTTGCCAGGGTAGGGTGGCCCTCCGACATCCTTACAGATTCGGGAACTAATTTCCTGGCAGGGAAAATGAAAAACCTGTGGGAAGCTCATGGGGTGAATCACTTGGTTGCCACCCCTCATCACCATCAAACCAATGGTCTGGTGGAGAGGTTTAATGGAACTTTGGGGGCCATGATACGTAAATTCGTAAATGAACACTCCAATGATTGGGACCTAGTGTTGCAGCAGTTGCTTTTTGCCTACAGGGCTGTACCACATCCCAGTTTAGGGTTTTCACCATTTGAACTTGTGTATGGCCGCGAGGTTAAGGGGCCATTACAGTTGGTGAAGCAGCAATGGGAGGGGTTTACGCCTTCTCCAGGAACTAACATTCTAGACTTTGTAAGCAACCTACAAAACACCCTCCGACACTCTTTAGCCCTTGCTAAAGAAAACCTAAAGGATGCTCAGGAAGAGCAAAAGGCCTGGTATGATAAACATTCCAGAGAACGGTCCTTCAAAGTAGGAGACCAAGTCATGGTCTTAAAGGCGCTCCAGGCCCATAAAATGGAAGCGTCGTGGGAAGGACCATTCACGGTCCAGGAGCGCCTAGGAGCTGTTAACTATCTCATAGCCTCCCCCACCTCCAACATAAAGCCTAAGGTATACCATGTTAATTCTCTTAAGCCCTTTTATTCCAGAGAATTAAACGTTTGCCAGTTTACAGCCCAGGAAACAGATGACGCGGAGTGGCCGGCAGGTGTCTACTACGAAGGAAAAAGGAATGGTGGCGTGGAAGAGGTGAACCTCTCCACGACCCTGGGACGTCTGCAGCGACAGCAGATCAAGGAGCTGTGCACAAGCTTTGCACCGATTTTCTCAGCCACTCCAGGACGGACCGAACGGGCATACCACTCCATTGACACAGGTAATGCTCACCCAATTAGAACCCCACCCTACCGGGAGTCACCTCATGCCGAAGCTGCTATACAAAGGGAGATCCAGGACATGCTACAGATGGGTATAATCCGCCCCTCTAACAGTGCATGGGCATCTCCAGTGGTTCTAGTTCCCAAACCAGATGGGGAAATACGCTTTTGCGTGGACTACCGTAAGCTAAATGCTGTAACTCGTCCTGACAACTATCCAATGCCACGCACAGATGAGCTATTGGAAAAATTGGGACATGCCCAATTCATCTCTACTTTAGACTTAACCAAAGGGTACTGGCAAGTACCACTAGATGAACCCGCTAAGGAAAGGTCAGCCTTCGTCACCCAGGCAGGGGTGTACGAATTCAATGTACTCCCTTTCGGGTTGCGAAATGCACCCGCCACCTTCCAAAGACTTGTAGATGGTCTCCTAGCGGGATTGGGAGAATCTGCAGTTGCCTACCTCGATGATGTGGCCATTTTTTCTGATTCATGGACAGAACACCTGGAGCACCTGGAAAAAGTCTTCGAGCGCATCCGACAGGCAGGACTAACTGTTAAGGCTAAAAAGTGTCAAATAGGCCAAAACAGGGTGACTTACTTGGGGCACCAGGTGGGTCAAGGAACTATAAATCCCCTACAGGCCAAAGTGGATGCTATCCAAAAGTGGCCGGTTCCAAAGTCAAAGAAACAGGTCCAATCCTTCTTAGGCTTGGCCGGATATTATAGGCGATTTGTACCACACTACAGCCAAATCGCCGCCCCGCTGACAGACCTAACCAGAAAGAAACAGCCAAATGCAGTTCAGTGGACTGATGAGTGTCAAAAGGCCTTTAACCAGCTTAAGGCAACACTCATGTCTGACCCTGTGCTAAGGGCCCCAGACTTTGACAAACCGTTCCTAGTAACCACAGATGCGTCCGAGCGAGGCGTGGGAGCAGTTTTAATGCAGGAAGGACCGGATCAAGAATTCCATCCTGTCGTGTTTCTCAGCAAGAAACTGTCAGAGAGGGAAAGCCACTGGTCAATCAGCGAAAAGGAATGCTACGCCATTGTGTACGCGCTGGAAAAGCTACGCCCATATGTTTGGGGACGGCGTTTCCAACTACAAACAGACCATGCTGCGCTACAGTGGCTTCATACCGCCAAGGGAAATAACAAAAAACTTCTTCGATGGAGTTTAGCTCTCCAAGGTTTTGATTTTGAAATACAACACATTTCGGGAGCTTCTAACAAAGTGGCTGATGCACTCTCCCGGGAAAGTTTCCCAGAGTTAACTGGTTAACAATTGTTCTTGGAATGAAACATATTGTTAGTTTTTATATAATCAGTAGTATGTCTAAAGGTACATGTGTCTTATTAACTCTGTTTTCTCCTAGAACTCCAGGAAGAAATCACAGCCAGTGTGGAACCGAACGTCCAACACTATCTGTGATTTGGGGGGCGTGTCATAACTATAAAGGGAAGGGTAACAGCTCTCTGTGTACAGAGACTCCAAATCCTTTTACCTGTAAAGGGTTAAGAGGCTCGGGTAACCTGGCTGACACCTGACCCGAAGGACCAATAAGGGGGCAAGATACTTTCAAATCTTGGGGGGGGGGAAAGGCTTTTGTGTGTGCTCTTTGTTTGAAGGGGTGGTTCGCTCTTGGGACTGAGAGGGACCAGACATCAATCCA
>NW_020707337.1:0-5312 GCF_002925995.2 Terrapene triunguis
GGTGGCAGCGGACCAAAGCTAAGCTGGTAGATAAGCTTAGAAGTTTTCATGCAGGCCCCTACATTTGAACCCTAAAGTTCAAAGTGGGGATACAGCCTTGACATGTTGGCAGCGGTGGAGATCGTTTAAACCCAAAAGCCAGTAAGAGATTTTTTTTTTCCTTCTAGCTGCTTGGAGAGCAGAGCTGAAGGTAGATGCATATCTTATCTCTCCTTGCCTGAAGGCAGAGGTGTTAAGTTTTTTTTTAACAAGGGGCTTTGTTAAGAGAAGGGTTCAAAGGGAGCAAACTTTGACTGACTGGTAAAGATAATTTACAAGTTGAATTGTTTTTTTTTCTTTTTACATCCTCGGGAGTAGCTTGTTAGAAAGTCTCTGTTAACTCAGCAGCAGCCAGAGCTAAGTACATCCCAGTTTCAGTCAACTGCAGAGGGGTGTGACCCAGCACAAGAAAACCAGGAAAATGACTACCAAAGAAGAAAAAGCTAAAGAGGAGGCCCACAAGAGAGCTATGGAGCTGAAAGAAAAAGAGATAGAGCTGAGAGACAGAGAAGAGAAAGCCAAAGAGGCGGCCCACAAGAGAGAGATGGAGCTGAGAGACAGAGAGGAAAAAGCCAAACAGGAGGCCCATGAAAGAGAAGAAAAAGCCAAACAGGAGGCCCATAAAAGAGAGATGGAGCTGAAAGAAAAAGAGATGGAACTGGAAGCAGCAAGGACTAGGCAGGGTGCATCAGACCATCCTAACAACTCCTCTCCAGGTACCACTTCCCATCCCAGGAAATTCCCTACCTACAAGGCAGGCGATGATACTGAGGCCTTCTTAGAAAATTTTGAAAGGGCCTGCCTTGGATACAGCATCCCTCCACCCCAGTACATGGTAGAGCTGAGACCGCAGCTCAGTGGACCCTTAGCAGAGGTGGCGGCTGAAATGCCTAAGGAACACATGAACAGTTATGAACTTTTTAAAAACAAGGCCAGAATCAGAATGGGGCTAACACCTGAGCATGCCCGTCGGCGGTTCAGAGCCCTAAGGTGGAAACCCGATGTGTCATTTACCCGACATGCCTACCACATTGGGAAAAATTGGGATGCCTGGATATCAGGAGCAAATGTTAAATCTACAGAAGAATTGCCCTTCCTATTGCAAATGGAGCAGTTTTTAGAGGGTGTTCCTGAGGAAATAGAAAGGTACATCCTAGATAGGAAGCCCAAAACTGTAACCGAGGCGGGGGAGATTGGAGCCAAATGGGTGAAGGTGACAGAAAAGAAAAAAGCTAGTAGCAGTTGGAGCGAATATCAGAAGGGGCAAGCCGAAACAAAACCTTACCACCGGGGACAACCCAAGGCCCCACCCACATCCCAAGGGAAACCCCAGACGCCTTCTCACCCCACCACACCAGTCTCCATCAACCAACATCGCCCCGGTGATACCTTAGCAGGGCGATGTTTTAAATGTAATGAACTGGGGCATATAAAGGCTCACTGCCCCAAGAACCCTAACCGATTACAGTTCATTACACTCCAATCACACCAAAGATCCCCAGACCCAGATGCCTCTCTCATACCCTCGGAGCGAAGGGAAACCTTGAGAGTGGGCGGAAAGAAGGTTATCGCTTGGAGGGACACTGGGGCACAAGTGTCAACTATCCACCAATCCCTAGTGGACCCCAAACTCATCAACCCGGAGGCTACAGTGACAATTCAACCCTTCGTGTCACAGTCTGTAACCTTGCCTACAGCCCAGTTGCATGTCCAGTACAAGGGCTGGGCAGGAATGTGGACTTTTGCAGTCTATGACAATTATCCCATCCCCATGCTGCTGGGGGAAGACTTGGCCAACCATGTGAAGCTAGCCAAGAGGGTGGGAATAGTCACCCGCAGCCAGGCTAAGCAAGCTTTCACCCCCATCCCTGTTCCTGAGCCGTCCACCAGGGCCCCGTCTGTGTTACCGGAGACCCAAACACAGGTGGTGGAACCGGATCCCCTGCCAACGACTGCAACAGCCGTAGTGGATCCAATCCCAGAGACCCAGCCAAAGCCAGTCCCAGAACCGGAACTGGCAACGCAACCAGCACCAGAACCATTGCCAGCACTGAGTCCAGCGCTTGCAACCCCGTCTACAACTCCAATGCCAGAGGGCACCAGCGAGCCTGAACTGGCGGAAGCAGCAGATAACCCTACCCAAGAGGCTCAGCCAGAGCCTGAGATACCACATAGTGCACCAGCGGACAGCGGTTCACGGTCAGTGGAAACAGCCCCAGCACCTGCATCGCTTCCAGAGGGACCAAGCCCCAGTCCACAGTCCAAGGAGGAACTGATGTCTCCAGCATCAAGGGAACAGTTCCAGGCCGAGCAGGAAGCAGATGACAGCCTTCAGAAAGCTTGGGCGGCGGCACGGAGCACCCCACCGCCTCTCAGCTCTTCTAACCGATCCCGGTTTGTTGTAGAACAAGGACTTTTATACAAGGAGACTCTTTCTGGTGGGCACCAGGAAGACTGGCATCCTCAAAGACAGTTGGTGGTTCCCACTAAGTATCGGGTAAAGCTCTTGAGCTTAGCCCATGATCATCCCAGTGGCCATTCTGGGGTGAACAGAACCAAAGACCGGTTGGGGAAGTCCTTCCACTGGGAGGGAATGGGCAAGGACGTTACTAATTATGTCCGGTCTTGTGAGGTGTGCCAACGAGTGGGAAAGCCCCAAGACCAGGTTAAAGCCCCTCTCCAGCCACTACCCATAATTGAGGTCCCATTTCAGCGAGTAGCTGTGGATATTCTGGGTCCTTTCCCAAAGAAGACACCCAGAGGAAAGCAGTACGTACTGACTTTCATGGATTTTGCTACCCGATGGCCGGAAGCTGTACCCTTAAGCAACACCAAGGCTAAAAGTGTGTGCCAGGCATTAGCAGACATTTTTGCCAGGGTAGGTTGGCCCTCCGACATCCTTACAGATTCGGGAACTAATTTCCTGGCAGGGAACATGAAAAACCTGTGGGAAGCTCATGGGGTGAATCACTTGGTTGCCACCCCTCATCACCATCAAACCAATGGTCTGGTGGAGAGGTTTAATGGAACTTTGGGGGCCATGATACGTAAATTCGTAAATGAACACTCCAATGATTGGGACCTAGTGTTGCAGCAGTTGCTTTTTGCCTACAGGGCTGTACCACATCCCAGTTTAGGGTTTTCACCATTTGAACTTGTGTATGGCCGCGAGGTTAAGGGGCCATTACAGTTGGTGAAGCAGCAATGGGAGGGGTTTACGCCTTCTCCAGGAACTAACATTCTAGACTTTGTAAGCAACCTACAAAGCACCCTCCGACACTCTTTAGCCCTTGCTAAAGAAAACCTAAAGGATGCTCAGGGAGAGCAAAAGGCCTGGTATGATAAACATTCCAGAGAACGGTCCTTCAAAGTAGGAGACCAACTCATGGTCTTAAAGGCGCTCCAGGCCCATAAAATGGAAGCGTCGTGGGAAGGACCATTCACGGTCCAGGAGCGCCTAGGAGCTGCTAACTATCTCATAGCCTCCCCCACCTCCAACATAAAGCCTAAGGTATACCATGTTAATTCTCTTAAGCCCTTTTATTCCAGAGAATTAAACGTTTGCCAGTTTACAGCCCAGGAAACAGATGACGCGGAGTGGCCGGCAGGTGTCTACTACGAAGGAAAAAGGAATGGTGGCGTGGAAGAGGTGAACCTCTCCACGACCCTGGGACGTCTGCAGCGACAGCAGATCAAGGAGCTGTGCACAAGCTTTGCACCGATTTTCTCAGCCACTCCAGGACGGACCGAACGGGCATACCACTCCATTGACACAGGTAATGCTCACCCAATTAGAACCCCACCCTACCGGGAGTCACCTCATGCCCAAGCTGCTATACAAAGGGAGATCCAGGACATGCTACAGATGGGTATAATCCGCCCCTCTACCAGTGCATGGGCATCTCCAGTGGTTCTAGTTCCCAAACCAGATGGGGAAATACGCTTTTGCGTGGACTACCGTAAGCTAAATGCTGTAACTCGTCCTGACAACTATCCAATGCCACGCACAGATGAGCTATTGGAAAAATTGGGACATGCCCAATTCATCTCTACTTTAGACTTAACCAAAGGGTACTGGCAAGTACCACTAGATGAACCCGCTAAGGAAAGGTCAGCCTTCGTCACCCAGGCAGGGGTGTACGAATTCAATGTACTCCCTTTCGGGTTGCGAAATGCACCCGCCACCTTCCAAAGACTTGTAGATGGTCTCCTAGCGGGATTGGGAGAATCTGCAGTTGCCTACCTCGATGATGTGGCCATTTTTTCTGATTCATGGACAGAACACCTGGAGCACCTGGAAAAAGTCTTCGAGCGCATCCGACAGGCAGGACTAACTGTTAAGGCTAAAAAGTGTCAAATAGGCCAAAACAGGGTGACTTACTTGGGGCACCAGGTGGGTCAAGGAACTATAAATCCCCTACAGGCCAAAGTGGATGCTATCCAAAAGTGGCCGGTTCCAAAGTCCAAGAAACAGGTCCAATCCTTCTTAGGCTTGGCCGGATATTATAGGCGATTTGTACCACACTACAGCCAAATCGCCGCCCCGCTGACAGACCTAACCAGAAAGAAACAGCCAAATGCAGTTCAGTGGACTGATAAGTGTCAAAAGGCCTTTAACCAGCTTAAGGCAACACTCATGTCTGACCCTGTGCTAAGGGCCCCAGACTTTGACAAACCGTTCCTAGTAACCACAGATGCTTCCGAGAGAGGCGTGGGAGCAGTTTTAATGCAGGAAGGACCGGATCAAGAATTCCATCCTGTCGTGTTTCTCAGCAAGAAACTGTCTGAGAGGGAAAGCCACTGGTCAATCAGCGAAAAGGAATGCTACGCCATTGTGTACGCGCTGGAAAAGCTACGCCCATATGTTTGGGGACGGCGTTTCCAACTACAAACAGACCATGCTGCGCTACAGTGGCTTCATACCGCCAAGGGAAATAACAAAAAACTTCTTCGATGGAGTTTAGCTCTCCAAGGTTTTGATTTTGAAATACAACACATTTCGGGAGCTTCTAACAAAGTGGCTGATGCACTCTCCCGGGAAAGTTTCCCAGAGTTAACTGGTTAACAATTGTTCTTGGAATAAAACATATTGTTAGTTTTTATATAATCAGTAGTATGTCTAAAGGTACATGTGTCTTATTAACTCTGTTTTCTCCTAGAACTCCAGGAAGAAATCACAGCCAGTGTGGAACCGAACGTCCAACACTATCTGTGATTTGGGGGGCGTGTCATAACTATAAAGGGAAGGGTAACAGCTCTCTGTGTACAGAGAC
>NW_020707338.1:0-1611 GCF_002925995.2 Terrapene triunguis
GATGGTGACATGGATACTAACATGGCCAATGTATCTATATGATTGGCATTTACTTAGGGTGACCATGCGTCCCATTTTGACCAGGACAGTTCCTTTGTTAAGCCCTGTCCCGACCGTCCCGACTTTTTTTCCCCAAAAGGAGGCATTTGTCAAAAAAGTGTGGTGCGGTGCAGGGGGGCAAACAGAGATGCCAACCCCCTGCAGAGGGGATGAAAGCAGCTTTCCAGCATGGGTGGGGGCAGGGTTCTAGCCACGGGCAACAGCCTCCTGATGGGGTCCCTACAGGGTTCCAGCCACTACCAACAGCCTCGGGTGCAGGAAGCTCGGGCAAGTAGCTGGAGGGGTCCCGTTTTTTCTTTTGGAAATATGGTCAGCCTTGCACATCAGTGAGGCTAAAGGAGAGTATTTTTCACATGGACTGGTCTCAAGGCACAGCTGGTTTGCTGGACCAATACAGTCAACAAGAAAGTGTCCCTATCATTACTGGGGCTGGGTCCAGGTAAGCCCACATTATTACAGTGCATGGTGATATGAATGAGATGCAATGCTGCAATAGGGGCCTATACTGGTGTGAATTGTTTTAAATCAGTTTTTACCGTAGAACCACACAACTGTCAATTTGTTACAGGTTTTATGGGACTTTAGGGTTATTGAGATGTTAGGTTTTGTTTGACTGTGACATTTTACAGCTTTATTAAAATTTTAGTACACAGCTTCCTGGTTCTTCCTTCCTTTGCAAGTACCCACACAGCACCCTATTATACAACAAACAACTTTAACAACAAAACCAATCAAACTGGGATGCCGGGGTTAGGGAGAAAAGACACAAAGACATTACGGGCATGTCAGCTGCCCACCATGAAAAACAAAGTGTGAACAAAACATGGAAGAATACAGAGCAGTCAAATGTCTAAACACAGAGAAGGCCAGTCTCATTAGTAGCTGTAGCAGTTGTTTGAAGTGCTCCTCTTGTTCTCCTTCCCCCACACAGAAGGACTTTTGCCTGTGCTGCATGTGGTTGCAGGGTATACCTATCTACTTCAGTTCATGGAGTTCTTCATTGCCCAGCCAACCCCCAGCCCCCCATTTTCCAATGCCTGCAGGATGTGATACCATGGAGGAGAGATTAAGGACATTGGTGTTGGTACGTGAACAGGATGCTCCACTGGTGCTGGAGCTGTCAGAGGAGGTGACTGTGGAGTTGGCAACTACACCCTATTGGCCACTCGAGTGATCAGTCTCTCCAGGAGCATATGGTCCTGTTTCCTATAACTCCACTCTTCAATAAGGAACTTGCCCAACAGTCTCTCCTTCCACTGCATATCTTGCTCCTCTTTCACCCCTTGTATTCAAAGTACTCTTCACTCCTGTGTGCCATTTTGCCAGACATCTCTTCCTTGGCCTTCTTGCATTTGCCCTGTTGCTGTACAGTCCTGTCATCCCACATCGTGGCTGGAAAGACGGGCCGATGTGATGCTGAAGTCCTACCAAGTCTCTCTCTCTCTCTCTCTCTCTCACACACACACACACACACACACACCTTTCTGCATTGACACACAGCCATTGTTTGCAACATTTACATTTTGGTATGCTTGTATTACTTCTTCATTA
>NW_020707339.1:0-1253 GCF_002925995.2 Terrapene triunguis
ATCTGTATTCACCAGGAGTTGGTGAAAGGAGGGTGGGAGGAAGGAGGAGGGATGGTTAATTTCTCCTTGTTTTAAGATCCAAGGGGGTTTGGATCTGTGTTCACCAGGGAATTGGTGAAAGGTTTCTCAAGGCTTCCCAGGGAGTAAGCCCACATTATTACAGTGCATGGTGATATGAATGAGATGCAATGCTGCAATAGGGGCCTATACTGGTGTGAATTGTTTTAAATCAGTTTTTACCATAGAACCACACAACTGTCAATTTGTTACAGGTTTTATGGGACTTTAGGGTTATTGAGATGTTAGGTTTTGTTTGACTGTGACATTTTACAGCTTTATTAAAATTTTAGTACACAGCTTCCTGGTTCTTCCTTCCTTTGCAAGTACCCACACAGCACCCTATTATACAACAAACAACTTTAACAACAAAACCAATCAAACTGGGATTCCGGGGTTAGGGAGAAAAGACACAAAGACATTACGGGCATGTCAGCTGCCCACCATGAAAAACAAAGTGTGAACAAAACATGGAAGAATACAGAGCAGTCAAATGTCTAAACACAGAGAAGGCCAGTCTCATTAGTAGCTGTAGCAGTTGTTTGAAGTGCTCCTCTTGTTCTCCTTCCCCCTCACAGAAGGACTTTTGCCTGTGCTGCATGTGGTTGCAGGGTATACCTATCTACTTCAGTTCATGGAGTTGTTCATTGCCCAGCCAACCCCCAGCCCCCCATTTTCCAATGCCTGCAGGATGTGATACCATGGAGGAGAGATTAAGGACATTGGTGTTGGTACGTGAACAGGATGCTCCACTGGTGCTGGAGCTGTCAGAGGAGGTGACTGTGGAGTTGGCAACTACACCCTATTGGCCACTCGAGTGATCAGTCTCTCCAGGAGCATATGGTCCTGTTTCCTATAACTCCACTCTTCAATAAGGAACTTGCCCAGCAGTCTCTCCTTCCACTGCATATCTTGCTCCTCTTTCACCCCTTGTATTCAAAGTACTCTTCACTCCTGTGTGCCATTTTGCCAGACATCTCTTCCTTGGCCTTCTTGCATTTGCCCTGTTGCTGTACAGTCCTGTCATCCCACATCGTGGCTGGAAAGACGGGCCGATGTGATGCTGAAGTCCTACCAAGTCTCTCTCTCTCTCTCTCTCTCTCTCTCACACACACACACACACACCTTTCTGCATTGACACACAGCCACTGTTTGCAACATTTACATTTTGGTATGCTTGTATTACTTCTTCATTA
>NW_020707340.1:0-4433 GCF_002925995.2 Terrapene triunguis
AGCCAGTGGGGTGAGACCGAAGTCCTCTTAGTCTGGCTGGTTTGGTTGGCCTTAGAGGTGGAAAAAACCCCAGCCTTGGGTTGTAACTGCCCTGTTTGAGCAATTTGTCCTGAGTTGGCACTCTGTTGGGTTCCGCCAGAACCGCATTGTCACAGTGGCCTAGTCGTGCTTGGATCCACAGAACCAGGTCAATTAAGCTTTGGGTCAGAACCCCACGCTATCCACATTTGAATTTTGGGATTGAGAGTTTTGTTGGTTAAAGAGCTGCTGCAATGGCAGAGCAAAGAGCATATGAGGGACTTGGCAAAAAAGCCCTGGAAAATTTGTGTTCAGAAAAGGGGATAAGCTTTAGAAAGAAAGCTACAAAGGAAGAACTGAGAAATCTGTTAATAGCCAGTGATCAGGGGGCAAGAGCACAGCCCTTACCTGAGGCTACAGAAGATGCAGAAAAAATTAGGATGCAAAAGGCGACAAGTAAATTGCAATTTGAGCATGAACAGAAGCTAGCAGATCTTCGATTGCTGGAGAAGCAAAAAATAGCACAATTAGAGAAGGAGGCAGATGAGAGAGAAGAGAGAGCTCGTAAGGGGCGTCTAGAGCTGCTCGCTGCTGAACAGGAGACTCGCAGGATGGAACAGGAGACTCACAAGATGGAACAGGAGACGGCCAGACTTCAGCTCCAAGTAATGGAAGAGCGGAGAAAGTCATCCCCACTTGGTACTCCACTCCCCCCCCCGCCATGAGAAAAACTGGGAAAGGATGTGTCCCATTTACAATGATACTGAGGATATAGAGGAGTTTTTGTCTACCTTTGAACGCCTCTGCAATCTGTACCAGATCCCCGAGGGTCTGCCAATGCCTGTCCTGCTGACCAGACTGACTGGAAAAGCCAGGGAGGTATTTAATGACTTGGGGGAACAAGAAGCCTTGGATTATGAGCGGTTTAAGGATTCTGTGTTAAGGCGGTTCAAGGTTACTCCTGAATCTTACAGAGTTAAGTTTAGAAAGTTTAAGATGTCTAATGATTGTACTTTTGTAGAATGTGCTCATAAGCTGATGGGTTTTGTTAAAAAGTGGGTTGTGGGAGCCAAGGCGCATGGGAGTTTTGAAAAACTGCTGGATTTAATAACTTTGGAACAGTTCTTAGACATTGTGCCTGACAATGTGAGAGCAGCTGTGTGTGATAGGGACCCTGAGTCAGTCCTACGGGCTGCAGAGATTGCGGATGCCCACACCCAAAACAGGGCTCGAGAAGGGTGTAAAACCCCAGGGAAAACTAATCACCATTCTCCCCAGTTCAAGAGGAGGGAAGGATTTAAAAGTAAACCTGACTCTTCTAAAGGTCCCAGGACGGAACAGGTTACATGCTATCACTGTGGTATGCTGGGCCACATGAGACCAGACTGCCCGACACTGAAGGGCAGCCCAAAACTAGCAACCGCACATGCCGCGGCAAATGCTAACCCTGTTGTTATAAACTCACAGGCAAGCTACACAGAGCCCAGCATTGGTGCCCTGTGTGCAAATGCTGTTTCTGTGGTCTCTGAAAAATTTGACTTTAAAACTCACATTAAAGCTAAATATGGGGGAAATAATGCAGAGTTTATTAGCAGTGCAGAAGTGAATGGAGTAAGGTGTATGGCATGGAGGGACACCGCAGCAGATATCACTTTGGTTAAAGCAAGTCTTGTCAGGAAGGAAGATTATTGGCCAGGTGAAGATGTGACTGTTGTAGCCTTTTCTGAGTATTTTGTCAGGGTGCCTTTGGCTAAAATCCACCTGAAATGGAAGGGATTTGAGGGCACCATGGTTGTGGGAGTAAAAGACACAATCCCTAAGGATATTATGATTGGAAATGATATTAAAGCTATGGTCAGTCAAGTTAACACAAACCAGGCACAGGAGAGGATTGATCCTAAGGTTGTGCCTATGGAGGGTTTCTCCAAAAGTTTGTCTTTGGAAAGTAGCTGTTTGGCTGTGAATGAAGTTTCTGAATGTCTATCTAATGTCTCAAAAGTAAATCTGGAATTAGATCAAGCAAAGGGAGAGGGGAACAAGGAGATTTTGGATGAGCCTAGGCAGTCTTGTGAGCTGATGGCTTTATCTAGTCAGCAGTTTGGGAAGGCAAGGAGAGTGGAAGCTGAGTGTCCCTATACCTTACCTGTTTCCTGTGTGGAGAATAGTGACAGTGAAGGAAATGTGCCTGTGTCTGTCAGGGGTATTGACTTGCCTATGGAGGAAGCTACCCCAGTCTCCAAGCAGTTGTATGTGAACAGCCCGGTGTGCTGGAACAAGGGAAATGAAATCCCAAACTGTGTGTCTAGTAAAGGAAAATGTGTCTCCAACTCTTTTTTGTCTGTGGAGCAGACAGAAGGTGCCTTTCAGCCTGTGATGGTTGAGAATAGTGCAGTTGTCTCAGATTTGGTTCTGGATTCAACTAAAGCCCAGGAAGGGAATGGTCCTAAGTTTGTGTCTGCTGGGGAGAATGGCACTGTAACTAGGTTGCATCCAATTAGTGTCTTAGCAAAATCCCAGAGACCAGACAATTCTGGTGCTTGTATTTTGCCTGTTGCTCATGTGTGGGTGGAGAAGGGTGTAACAACTCTGTCTAATCAGGGTAATACCCTAGCCAGGGCACAAGGAGAGCAGAAAGGTAATTTGGTTGTGGTACCTACGGACAGTTTAGCAACTTGTAGCAAAAGGGACAAAATTCCCAAGCTTGTGTGTGGCAAAGGAAAGGAGAATGCTTCTGACCTTCCCTCTAGTGAGTCTATGGGTTGGCCTGAAAGGGGATTGTGTAGAAATCTGCCTGATGGGCCAAAGGTGATCCTGAATGTAAGTAAGATCCAGACAGAGTCTGTCGTTGCTCAGGAAAGTGTTCCTTTAGAGCAAGCCCTAGGTGAAGAGGGTAAGGGCAGAATTTCTGTGAGGGGTGAATTGCTGCTTAGAAAAGCTCCTGGGGAAAGGAATCCTCATGGTAATCTGTGCAAGCAGTTCCCTGCAACTGAAGGGTGTGAGAGTGATTTAATCAAGAAAGTTTCAGTTCCTAACAGCCAGAAGTTGTCTGTTGTGAATGAATCCACTGACTTTCCTGTTGAAAGATCCAGTGTGGGTAGCTTTGAGAAGGTCTCAGAGAAAGTAAAAGTTGTTAAGGAATTGAGGCAGCCCTATAACCAAGTGGCTGTGTGGGGCCAACTTGTTGGGGAGACAATGGTGTTGGAACAGGAATGGCTCCATTCTGATTCTTTAAATGAGCAGTTGGTGCTTCAGGGTCTGAGGACAGATTTAGTTACTGATGTGTCGGAGCAGAGCAGTTTTATGGCTAAATGCTTGAGGATGCGGGAGAGAGCAAGCAAACTCTCACCCTCAGACTATTTAGATTTGTGTGGTATCTCTTTAAGACAGAGTCCAGCTTTGGAAATGATAGCAGTTACGAATATGGAAACTGGTGGACTGGCTCTGGTCTGGGGTAGGGCAAATTACTTGCCTGGCTGGGAGAGGAAGGACTTGCTAATAGCTGTTAGCACAGAAAGCCCACCCCATCAGCCAGTGAATTCTGTTAAGCAAGAGAAATCCGGGGTTAATCCTGCAGGACAAGGAGGAAAGAGAAAACTGAATTTTGCAAAGGGAAGCCACAGGTTAACCCTAAAATGCCCAAACTCCAATGGTATTGAGCCAAAAGTGGGGCATGACAAACATGATTGTAGATGGACACTTGCAATGAACTTGTTGTTATTGCTAATGGTAAATTTTGTAATGAATGTGTTGCTATTGCCACAAACTGTAAAAATGTACAAAGTGCCTAATCCTTTGGAGAATCCCTTGAACATGTTAAAAGGACTACATGAGAACGCACGTTATGTTAAAAGGCCTTGTTATACTGCTGTTTCACAGTTAATGCCTGTAAACAATATTGGAACTTTTCACAAGGAAAAAGACATTCCAGACCTAATGTGCTGCGTGAAAAGGAAGACTGAGGCACACTACCATATTGCTTTCAGGGCTAAATGCCAAGATTCCTGTACTATGAAGAATATTAATATCTGCAGTTATTTGATGTTAATTGGGTTCCAAACATTTGCCAGAGCTTGTATGGATAAAGTAGCTGTTTGCTTTAGCTCTTGGCAAGATCACATGACACATACAGGAACCATGCTGCCAGAGCAGATCCAATCCACTATTGTTCTAACTAAGTTTTACCTTGAGTTTGTAAAGAGGTTCAATCATGTTATTGAACATGACTTTGATAAACCATTTCTGTTGTACACTGGTATGGCTTCTAACCCAATACTAGCTGTAGTGAGACAGACCCAAGGATGGGGAGCTCTTGGGATGCAGTCAGTGATGTTTGTGTCATCCCTTCCTGCATCAATTTTGCGTTGGGGGTGTGACGTTATTGACATAACTGGGACCATATAGATCATTGTTGCAAC
>NW_020707341.1:0-6563 GCF_002925995.2 Terrapene triunguis
AAGGTTATAATCACAATGAGTAAAGGTGGTGAAATCCAAATGTTTATTAAGTATATAATAATTACCACAAGTACATTTGGCCCAGGTGTTGCAATGAATTTGACCTATTGTCTAATAAAAATAGAAGGGAACAGAATCTGAGTTGTCAATCTGATGTTTATATTAATAAGAATCATGTTTAAATTATCTTCTATATTAAGCTTTATTTGTATTTAACTATAGTCCCTATTGCATGATTTTGCCTATGTATATTTGAAGAAATCTCTGAAGTTGTAAATCCTTCCCTTCCTTGCTTGTAGGAAACATGAGAGGTAGTGATAGGGTGTGTGTAGAGAAAAGGAGTTGAGGGAAAGATAATAAAAGGAGTTTTTTTTTTTAAGAAGTTATAACATAGCTACCATTACTAGTATATAGTTATTTGTATTGTGGTTATGGCTAGGCGCTTTAGGCACGTACAAGGACCCCATCATGCTAGGTGCTATAGAAACAGAACAAGTATGACACCCCCCCCCCACACACACACACACACACACACAAAGAGCCTACAATCTAAGATATTACAGTTTACTCCCATTTATCCAAAACCCCATTATCTGAATTCTCCTGTTATCTAAATCCCTTCCTTATCCCCAGCATGATATACATGCCTTTTGCAGCATGCTGGGGAACAAGGAAGGGCATCAGATAATGCAGAGGTTCAGCTAGAGCAGAGAACCCAGGCCAGAACTGCAAGGTAGAGGATGACAAGTCCCCAGCCATGGGGGAGGCTACCCTACTGCTAGATGGCTCATGCTATCTCATTTATCCCAACTCCTGATTGTCCAAATAAAATCCATGACCCCACGCTATTGGGCAAACCAGGAACACACTGTGCTAGCCTTTCCCTCTCCCTTCCTGGAAAGCTCTCAGATGGAATGCTGAGGCCCAAACATTCCACAGCAGTTGGAAGTGACTGCTAGGCAGCAATGGCACACAAGGAGAAATGCTAGGAGAGGTGCAAGGTAGTGTAGTGTACTCACCACCATAGCACCTCCTTGTGTCTGGGTGCAACTCTACAAAGAATCCTCATCTCTGGCACCTCCTGCTGGCCATCTGCCTCTCAGTGGGTCTTCCATAGCTATACCCTTCAGCCAAGCCACATACAGTTCAGTCACCTTCTGGGGAAACAAGGTCCAGCTAAACGTTAACAAGATATGCCAACACATACACCACCCCCTCCTGGGCTATTCCTCAGCCCCACCCAGAGCTCCATATTCCTTCCCTTGGACTTGTTTCCTCAGGGGCTAATAGGAGGGAGGTTTGAGCATTGGCCTGCTAAACCCAGGCTTGTGAGGTCAATCCTTGAGGGGGCCATTTAGGGATCTGGGGCAAAAATCTATCTGGGGATTGGTCCTGCTTTAAGCAGGGGGTTGGACTAGATGACCTCCTGAGGTCCCTTCCAACCCTGATATTCTATGATTCCATGAGAGCACAGAACTTGCTCTAGGTTCTGACCCAAGAACGCCATATTAAAGAACTAGGTCTCTTCCTTTAGACAAGGTACTGTTTCTCTGGGTTATTTCCTACCTCTAAGGCCTTTGGTACTTGCCTATAGCTTATACATAACACAGCCTTCTTTTGGTTCCTAGGCCTCCCCCCTCTCCATGAGTCCACACAACTTCTTCCCTCTCTGCCGAATTAACTACTCTTCCAGCCCATCTCTACTGAAGTGTTTTTACCGACCCTATCTCAGGATCTCTTCCACCACAGCCTAACCTACATCTCATGGCTGCTCCTCCTCCTTGCTGATTTCCTGCCTGTTTAAGCCCTAGCTCAGGATTCCTCTTAGGGCCAATCAAGACTTGCTTTGCTTTAAAGTAAACACTACCTCTACTACAGTCCCTCCACTTCCTTATAAAGCACAAGTGCCTAATGATCCTTAGCTATTTCAACTGCTTCTGACCAGAGTAATCAAACACAGGTGTGCTAATGGGCTCTGAATGCCTTGTCTAACAGGTGATGGGGGTAAGCCCCACCACAAGAAGGAAGAGAATTAATTTATTCTGCCAACCTGACAGTCAAGTGTGAATGCTAGCACCCAAGCCAAAAGGGGAAGTGTTCAGGCAGTAATAGAGGAGGGGTCTCTCAGGAAATCTCACCAGGCAATTACCCTGGCACATCAACACCAGTTGTGCTTCCAAAGTGTTTTGCTAGATCTTTCTTTCTCCCTAGGTAGATGGACCTTCTTCCTCAGCAAGCTAGGAAAAACCTCACCAATGTCTGCCTCCTCCAAGCAGCTGTCGCTCACTTGTAAGTACTATATGAGAGTGAGATTTTATATTGTCAGTAGAAAAAGAAATGTGTGATGGAAAAATGGATCCCTCCTTTCCATGGAAACATGTTGTATAAAAATGAATTTGTTTTTGATCAGTCCTAAACTCTAGTTATCTCCGGTACAGAGCTTACCATAGACAGGTCAGCATTCATCATTGGGCACTGCATGCTGATATGTAGGACACCACTATCCCCTTCTTCCTGGTAGAGGAAATGTTGCATTGTGGCAGCTTTTTAATGAGGGTAAAGGATATCTGCAAGATGAACGATGGCTGGGCTGGGATTCTGAAGTTCCTCTGAAGATAGGATTGCTGCCTCGTGGTACCTTTACTTGCCAGGTGGAGATGATTAGTGATTTATTATTTCTTGGAGGGACTACTCCTATTTCAGATGGTTAACCTCTCTGATCTGGTGGGACTGACTGGTTGTGGTCAATAGAGTATATGACCTGATTCTGGGATTTGCTAGTGATTGTGTCAGATTCCTTGTGAGCTAACACTGGATGAGTGTCAGCTGTACCCACCTGTTTAACCACTATCAACTGCCAGTATATTCCCTAGGTCCTCACTATAGATCCATTTCATATATAAATCTGAATTTTGGAGAACCACATATGCAGCACAACTGGGGGAATGTTATGCTTATTTCTCTTCTATTATGAGTATGCATGTCTGTGTATATGGTATTCCTTGGTTTTGTCACCCACTTATCCTAATTTAACAACCCACTCCAAATGAGTCGTCTTCCATTCAGTTTCCCAGAAGCAGTTGTATCACAATTTTTTCCAGTCTCAAATTGAATATAACAAGGGTATTATTATTAATTATTATTATTTTATTATTAATTATAACAATAATCATTATTTCTGTTACTGTAACACCAAGGAGTCCTTGGAGAGTTACTACTAGAGAACCCAACTCTAACACCTTCTCTCACATCCAGTAGTACCTTACTCTGAGAACCGTCTCTTTGAAATCAACAAGATTACTTTTGTAGTTAGATACTACTGGGGTGACAGAATTTGTGAAGATATATCAAGAAACCAATACTTGCTTCCTACATTTATTACATTTTCTATTAAGTTAGGGAGATAAATAACTAGTAGCATTATAAACATCTCAAGAATTCACTTACTAGTAAGATGCATTTCACTGATAATGTTATATATTTTCATGTAAATCTTTAATACTAAATTACCTGCTGTTTTCAGTGTTGTTGTAGCTAAAATTTACATGTATGCAGTATTGCAACAAACCACAACTTCCTTTGAAATAATTGGAGAGAGATTTCTTTTCTATATCCCTCTATAAGTATCTTATATATAAAACCAATACTCTATTTCTGGATAATATGTTGCATTCTCTTCTCTAGCAATATGTGGTCATGTAAGAAAAGACCCTATCACGCAGACACAGGAGGAGACACAGTTAAGGTTGCCATGGGAACCTTAGCTTTAAATGGTCTGGCTTTCTTTGACTTAAAATCTCAAACATTACATTGCGTTAATTATGTTTTTGTTGTGTGGGGGGGTGCACTGAATATATAATTATGTTGGATTTGCTGTTTTATTCTTTTGTAAGGTTATGTATGAATGCAGAATTTGTAAAAACAAAATTACATGTACTTTCAAATACAAAAAGAGCAAAGATGTGTTTAACTACCAAAATTCTTTAGAATGCTGAATAAGATTATGCTTTATAAATAGCGATGGGAAGAATTCTTTTTTTTTTTTTTTATTCATCTAGATAAGTAGTGCTATCAGTGCCACCAAATACTGAATGTGGATCTTGGATACTGATAGACACTATCACAGAATGAGCTGCAGTAGTAGGGAGCCATGAGAGGAGAATCTGGAGCCAGGAATGGAGCAATAGCTGTGGGAGGGATGACTTGGGGAAAATCTATGTCTCAGGCAGCGGGAGGGAGCTGGCAATGGGAGGATGGGTAGAAGGATGCCAAGGACAGAAGCTGTCTGAAGGAAGGGAACCAGACAGATGGACAGAGCAGGTAGAGGGTCTTGGAGGTGGTGAGAGGAAGTTGAGCAGTGACAGGCAGCAAGCTGAGAGACTGATCCTAAGGCAGGAGCACAGGAAGGAGTGGGGCAGTGAGCAGAAACAAACGGACTGCGAAGCCAAGGTGAATCAAACTGTGCAGTGGGAGGGAGTGAGATTGGAGCTGGACCACAATTGTCAGTCATCATGGTAATTAGAGTGGTAAAAAACCCTAAATATAGGCTCAAATAAAATATCTGTAAGTTGTATAAATACTTTGAATCAAACTCCTACTGATTTTAAATGGGCAAAATATAAATTAACATATACAACGTATTCTATAGAACGGAATTTGTACTTTATATATTCTAGCCTCTTTCATACTTCAGATATCTCAAAATACTTTACTAGGCAAAAAACAGCAATGCCTAACCCACAGTTTTAGATACTAGAATTTTTTTAATGAGAAAGGAAACATTGTCCAGGGGAGGGAGTTTATGCCCTTCATTTTTCTGAAAGTGCAATTTGATCACTTTCTTCTTCCTGGAAAGCCACTTATGGATAATGCATATGGCTTAATTTACCTTCTTGTAAATTACATTATCTGTTCCCGAAGAGTTTATATTTCATCTGATAAACTTGCCCCAGGACAGTCACAATCTTTATTCATCTTTATGGGTGGCACAGAGTCTGAAGCTTTTATGATGAAAACTGATACAACACTTAAAAACTTTCTTGTCCTTGAACATAATTCATTGCACTACGGGGTGGCAGCCACAACCCAGGTATTAACAGTATGTTACTTAGGCCCATTGTACATGTCCTTATTTGGAAAAAAAAGGCTGTTAACATTGCATCCCATCTTAGCAACCATCTTAGCAATCATGATCCTCAATCAGACAATATATACCTGCAAAATGATTGGAAAAACGGATTAATTTTTATTTATTTATTTTGATTATAATTAAGGAGGAAAGTGCTTTTTGTGATCTAGGTGCCTTTTACAGAAATGTACATAATACAGTACAAATCAATGAGACCTAAGAACATGTTTAAGTGCCTTTCTGGAGAAAGGTCATTGAGTTGGGTGTCAACAAAATACTGAAGGCACCATTGCCTATTTTTCCTCACTGCCCCCTATACACATTGAAAAAGAGGAACCCACATGAGAGCTCTCAGAGAAGATTAATTACCAAAACCAACCCTGAGATTTTTCAGACAGAAAGGAATGGAGTCACCCACAATAGAGTTATCCTATCCCATTAAGGTCTGCTGGCAGAACAATGACATCGGCTAACATCCCAGATGCTTCACAGTAACGCTTCAAGCCAAGTCACAATACAGAAGCAGCCCTCCTTGCACTAAAAGATAACTTCCTGAGCCAATGGAGGTGATACCTCAATGATTGTGCCACTCAACCTCTCTGCAGCTTTTGACAGTCAACAATCAAGTATATTACTGCTTTTGTTGTTGGGATAAATTGCATAGCACTATGGTGATTAAATACATTTATTGACTTAAGCCACTAGGATTCTAAACAAGTATCTGTCTTTGTTTAATTTTAGTAAATCAGGATATTGCTCCAACACTGTAAGAGGGTTGTGAAAAAACTCTGGGAGACAAATCTGGGGAGACATTCTCAGAAACTATGAATATAGTTCCCAGGGGATTCCTGCTAGCATTTTGTTGTAAGTTTTATGTCATTTTTGTAAGAATTATGTGCAAACATAGTTAAAATTTATATTGGTGTCCTTTTAAATATGAATTTTTGATGAAAATCTAAAATGAAATGTTATAAACTATTAGAATATACAAAAATGCTTGTATGGCACCAGACTGATAAAGTACAACAGCTCACTAAATTACTTCAGAGCAATCCAGTGACAGTATCAGACTCTGGGAAACTTTTATGTATTGGCAGTATACTAATTCAGTAACAGTAAATGTCTATCAGAAACCTGGATGAATAACAGTGAGACAATTTCTTTATAGTTTCAGGGATGGAGGGAATCTGGGAATATCTCCCTCATTGCACTTTCACAGAAACAAAGACAGATGCTGTCATATTAATTGTCACAGGAGTGGATAAATAAACTATATACAGTGGAACTCGCATAGTAGCAAATTAGAAATTGGATACAGGGACCAGTCACTATGGTTTAACTATATTTTTTTGGCCATGAAAGTACAGCACAGACTACTGGGCAAGTTCCCCACCAAGAACTTCAGTCCATAAAAATGAGTTATTAAAAGGGCCCT
>NW_020707342.1:0-1235 GCF_002925995.2 Terrapene triunguis
GAAGGCAATGCCTAGTAATCCTACCTGTCAACTTCGATTGCCAGTTTGAGTTGATCAGAGTCACTGGGACAAACTTGGAAGTTGTGGTTATTTAGTAATATGGAGTGACAGGGCATTGTGTCAAAATAGTTTTGTGGTATCTTACCACATGTTTATGCTTCCCACGTCTTTGACTTGTGAACATCCCACAAAAGATAGTTGGGTGGGCGAGGGAGAGAAGGAATAAGTGCCAGGAAAAAAAATGATGCAAGAAATACTAGAAAGGGTGTGTAATAGGACACATTCTATTCCTGCCTTCAAGCACCAGACAAACGACCCCAGCTCTATTGGTTGTGTAGCCACACTGCCATTTATTTGTTTCCTCCAACAACATCTTTGCAGTCCTATGCAGTAGTGCTATACACTGTGTCCCCTGCACTTTCAGCCTTTTCCCCAGTGCCCGAGAGGAGCAAAGGTCTCCCTTCTCCAAGATCTGTAAAAACAGGTTCTGGCCCCTGACCCTGCTCCTCTCTCCCCCTCACTTCCTTCCTGTGCCCTTTTTAATCAGACTTGAGCTGATGGGCTAATTAGTTCTTTAGATAATTAACTTCAGTTACTCTAATCAGCCTTCTCTAGGGGAACTAACTGGCATTAGTGATCAGAGTGCAGCCTCACTTGTTGCCACCTGTGACTGAGTTAGAGCTTTCTCCCTGCACTTTCTCCCTTTACACATATTCAGCATGATATGTTACTATTACATGTTCACCTAAGCTAGGAGTAAGAAGATATCCCTTTGAGGTAGTTTATTATGGGTTAATTACACTTTCTATAGACTTGGTTCACATGCTATTTGTAATATTAAGATTATACAAGTTAAGCATAGAGAGAGGTCCTGGAACACTGCAATTCTAGAAGTCAGTAGGACTACTTGTAAGTGAAGGTTGTGACGGGTTGGATCACAGAAACCCCCTTGGGAGCTGCCACCCGATGTGCCAAGACTACCCCTGCTTCTGTTTTCCCTGCCAGCTCAGGACTCCAGCACCCTGTCTTGCTAAACCAGATACTCCTGTCTGGCTCCAACAGAGACCCAGGGTCTGAATCACTTGTCCCCAAAGCTGCAAGTTTACCCAAAAACAGCTCACAGGAGTGTGCTTGTCTTTAGCACTCAGATGCCCAACTCCCAATGGGGTCTAAACCCAGATAAATCCGTTTTACCCTGCATAAAGCTTATGCAGGGCAAACTCATAAATTGTTCG
>NW_020707343.1:0-2783 GCF_002925995.2 Terrapene triunguis
TCTGTGGGACAGGAGGGCCTCTGGGGTGTGAGAGGAGACCCCTCCTAGTTGAGCAAGAGGCCTGACACAGGGCCTCTTGCTCTTTTAATTAAAGGGGCTTTGCTGCTGAGCAGTAAAACCCCCTCTCTCTCTTGTCCACCATGATCAGGATACACGCCCAGGTTGTGGCAGACCCCAGGGCACTCCCCTGCTCTTTTGAGGGGTGTGAACTGGGGGCCGCCACCTCCTGGGGAGAGTCACTGGTGAGCGATCCCTGTCCGAATCCCCTCTCCGGCCCAAGAAGACAATGGCCTCTTGAGAAAGAGAGGGGGTTCGGACAAGGATGGCCCACCCTAAAGGACGGTCGCCGAGGAGGCAGGAAATCCCTGCCGAACAAGCAGCTGGGGGATTTGAACCAGGATCTCCCACAACCCAGGCGAGTATCCTAACCACTGGACAAGAGAGTGAGGGTTGCCGTGAGGCTGGCCCAGAGCACATTTAACTAAAGTGGAACAGCTTCAACAGGCAAGAAGGAGGCAGACAGGCAACACCTTCACTATTACAGAAAGATCTGGGGACGCACACCGGGCAAGATTCAAACCCACATCTCTCACATCCCAGGCACATAGCATGACCACTAGCCTACAGAAGGTACTGTAGGAATAGGAGGCCCAAATACCATTTAATTAAAGAGAAACAGCTTTGAAAGGCAAGAAGGTACACACCCCCAGAAAGATAAGCGCACATGGACCAGGAGAGATTTGAACTCACATCTTGCCCACCCCCAGGCATGCAGTCTAACCATCAGCCTACAGAGGGAATCTTGGCAGTCTTAGCTTGAGCAACCCTTTAACTAAAGTGGAACAGCTTCCACGGGCAAGAGGTCAGCCATCCCCCCAGGGCAGTACCAGTAAAGCAGGGAACACGCACTGGGCCTGCATTAGAGGCCCACCTCAAGGCCTTTTTAGCATTAGTAGGGGGGACTTGAACCCACAGGGCCCACATCCCACATGCACGGCCCAACCACTGGACCAGGGAAGGAGTGATGGGCCTAGCTTGCCCAAACAATAGTTAATTAACGTGGAACACCTTCTATGGGCAAAAAAGCATGGGACCCACGCGCCCTAGAATGGCTGGTGATATCTTGTTAGAGGCCCTCGCAACAGGCAAAGAGAAGATTTGAACCTACAGCAGCCACAAGCCAGACCAGTAGCCTACTTACTGGACTACACAGGAAGGTGGTGGGATTTTGGACCCAAATAAGAGTTCATTAAAGTTGAACAGCTTCACGAGCAAGAGGAAGGGATCACGAGACCCCCATCGCTAGAGCCGCAGAACCACAGAACATAGGCTGTAGGAGAGCCCTCTTCAACCCCCCCCAACCTGCCCACCAGGGAGAAAGGGGATTTGAACGCACCATCCTCATAGTCCCTCTGTGAAGCCTAACCACGGGATCAGAGAGGGAGCCACAGCCTTTAACTGGGCCCTGGGGCCTTCAATTAAAGTGTAACAGCTTCAACTGAGGGTGCTCCCATCACTGTAGCCCAGGGCCCAATGATTAGGGCACTCAGCCGGGCAGTAGGTGAGCCCTTTGCAAATCCCTCGCGCTCATCAGGCGGAGGGGAGAGTTAAGAACGGGAACGGGCAGATTGCATCAGACAAATGGCCCAGCCAGCCCACCGTCCTGTCTTCCCACAGCGGCCAACGCCGGCTGCTTCAAAGGCAATGAACAGAAGCGGCCAATTCTCAAGCGATCCGTCCCATCGGCCCCTCCCAGCAGCCGGCAGTCAGCGGGCTAAGGACGCCCTGCGCACGGGGCTGCGTCTCTGACCGTCTTGGACCCATTCACCACGCACTTTCTCATGCTTTTCTTGAACCCACTTACAGTTTTGGCCCACCCCACGTCAATTGGCGACGGGTTCCACGGGCTGACTGTGCCTTGCGGGGCGACGTACTGCCTTTGGTTTGGTTAAACCTGCCGCCTACTAATGCCAGCGGGTGACCCCTGGTTCTTGCATTGCATGAAGGGGTAAATAACACGTCCTGAGTCACCTTCTACACCCAAGACATGATTGTCTAGACCTCTATCAGAGCCAACCTTAACTGTCTCCTTTCCCAGCTGAACCTGAAAGATCCCCCAAGGCCCATCACAGGTGATGCCCCTAACCACTAGGTTAAAAGTTACATGGGAGGCCTCTGCCTCCTTCGCCCTGGGCTGTTTTGCGGGGCGTTCGGCAGGTCCCTAACCATCTCACACGAAGTGGGTTAGGCACCAAAGTCACCTGAGGGGTTCCTGGCCGTGGCCGGCAAGCAGAGGTTGGGAGGGGAAGACGCTGGGTCAATTTCCTTCTCCCCGCCTGATGAGCAGGGAGTTGAAGGGGGCTCTGCATTCTCTCAAGCGTGAGCCCGATACTGAAGTAAAGGCCAGCCTGAGGAGGCTCGCTCGGTGTAGCTTGTCGAGGCTGTGCCACGTTCATTCAGTAGTAACTGGCCAGCCACATTTCACGAATCCCTCTCTAGTCCAGTGGCTTGGGTACTTACCCAGCATGTGGATGATGCAGGTTCAACTCCTTCCTCAGCTTGCTGAGAAGGGACTTGAAGAGCCATCTCCTGTCTCCAAGGTGAATGAACATGCAGCTGCTGGACTAAGAGGGGTTCTCATTGCAGCCTGGCTGTGGCATCCAATTTTTCTGCTGCAGTTGTTCCACTTTCATTACATATTCATTGGGTCGCAAGCTTAGCAAGCAGCTGTGTGTTGTCTAGTGGTTGGGGTGTGTGCCCAGCATGTGGGATGCTGGGGTTCA
>NW_020707344.1:0-5554 GCF_002925995.2 Terrapene triunguis
TGAGGGGCGCGCTACTGACCATTGCCGGCGCTCCCCTGCCTGAGGGGCGCGCTACTGACCTTTACCGGCGCTCCCCTGCCTGAGGGGCGCGCTACAGACTCTGGCTGGCAGCCTTTCCGCTGCTAATTCCCCGCTGGCGGAGGCGTAACCCCGGCCAGCCAGTGACGACGTAGCTCCCCACCGCCCCCTAGCGGGTAGGCGGACCGACACCGATCACAAGTGGTGGAGAATGCGGGCAGCGCCCCCTATCCCTGCCAGAAGGGATTAGAGCAAGGAGGCAGAGACAGCCCCAAACGGAATATGGAGATGGAGAGGCTTATCAAGGCGCTGGCTGAGACTCAGCAGCAGCAGCAGCAACAACTCATACAGCAGCTGGGTACCCACCAGCAGCAGTTGCTTCAAACCTTGGGGGCCCAGCACCGCGAACAACAGACCCAATGTTTCCAGCAACTTGCCACCCTGTGGCCGAGCCCCGGTGGGCCCCAGCCGGGCGGGGCGAACACCCCCAGCCCCCCCGCTCCACCAATCCGTCTGGCCAAGATGGGGCCTGAGGATGACCCAGAGGCTTATCTGGTGACCTTCGAGCGGGTTGCTGCAGTAGCTGGTTGGGCCCCGGACCAATGGGCAACCCTGCTTGCCCCCTATTTAACGGGGCCGGCCCAGAAGGCTTACCGGGGGCTACCAGACGATGAGGCCCGTGTTTACGCCCGCGTAAAAGCAGCTATCCTGGATGCCTTTGACATCACCCCGGAGACCTTTCGGCGACGGTTTCGGGGAAAGCCTTACCCCCCGGGTGCCCGGCCCCGGGCCGTGGCCCAGGAATTAAAGGATGCAGCGTGCCGATGGCTACAACCCGAGCATCGAACTGTGGCTGAGGTGACAGAACAGATCATCCTCGAGCAGTTCGTACATATCCTCCCGACTCCAGGGAGGGCGTGGGTGTTGCGGCACCGACCTCAAACTCTAAGTGCAGCTGTCACACTTATGGAGAACTTTCTAGAGGCCGAGGCCCCAGTAGGACCGACAGCCCGACCCCCAAGTTCTGGATCCGGCGCTCAGAAGCCGGAAAGGGGGTCCACCCCCAAAGTCGACGTGCCAACTCGAGCCCGACGACCCAACGGAGGCGGCACTACTTTCTCCCGACGGCCCGAGGCTCCACAACCCGCGCCGTCCGGACGCTGGACCCATCCATCGGGCCCCGGCCAACCCCGGGGCCACCCGGGTGACCCTGTACGGTCGGGGCGCACAGAGGTAGGACCCTGCTTTCGGTGTGGCGAGTACGGTCACCTGCAACGAGACTGTACAGCGATGGAATGCGATTTTGGCCGGGTGTACACCGGGGAGCGCCGGGCCCGCCCGCCGTCCGCGGCCAAATTGACGGCCCCCATGAGCATTGCCGGGACACCCGTTGTGGGTCTAATTGATTCGGGCTGTGGGCAGACTCTCGTCCGCCAGTCCCTCCTCCCGGATACCGAGCAGATCGTCGGGGAAGTACGGATACAGTGTATACATGGAGATGTTAAACCGTACCCCACCGTTCAGGTCCCTCTCACGGTGAACGGGGCAACCCAGTTAATGAACGTGGCGGTGGCCCCATCCCTGGCCTACCCAATCATCCTGGGCCGGGACTGGCCAGACTTCGTCGAGGTGCTCCGGTCCCTATCTCCGGAAGAGGCGTTGGAGGGAGCTTCCTCTGCGACGGACCCAGGCCCCGGGCTGTGTCCGGACCCCGGCGTTGACCCATCCCTTCCACCCGGACAGGGCGGCCCGGAGACGGGGGGCCCCCCGGTGGACGTTAGGGATTTTAGCCGAGACCAAAGGGAGGACCCTACGCTCCGGTTTGCCTATGAACAGCTGGCACGGGTAGAGGGGAAGGTGGTGGAGGCCCAGCGGGCTACCCAATGGCCTAGATTTGAACTCAAGCAGGACCGTCTCTACCGCGTGGAGCAGGACCCTCAAACCCGAGAGGTCCGGACCCAACTCGTGGTTCCCCGCATTCATCGACGGGCGGTCCTAAGGCTAGCCCATGACATCCCGGCCGCAGGCCATTTAGGACCGGAGAAAACCGCGGCTAGAGTCCTCGCCAAGTTCTTCTGGCCCGGCGTCCATCGAGAGGTGAAGGATTACTGCGGGTCATGCCCGGACTGCCAACACGCCGCCCCGGCCGGGGTCCGGAAGGCCCCCCTGGTTCCGCTACCAACAGTGGGCGTTCCGTTTGAACGAGTAGCGATGGACCTGGTCGGACCCTTCCCGAAAAGTCAGGCGGGCTACCAATATATCCTTGTCTTGATGGACTACGCCACCCGCTTCCCTGAGGCTGTCCCCTTAAGGAGTATCACGGCCCGCACTATTGCAGCAGAGCTCGTGAAAATCTTCGCCAGGGTAGGTCTCCCTCGGGAGATACTTACTGACCAAGGGACCAACTTCACCTCTAAGTTGTTCCGTCAAGTATGTGCCCTGCTAGGGATTAAGAAACTGCAAGCCTCAGTTTACCATCCCCAAACGGATGGGTTAGTCGAACGTTTTAATCGGACCCTGAAGGGAATGTTACGACGCTTCCCCACCCAGGACCTCCGTCAGTGGGATCAACTACTTCCCCCTTTACTACTGGCGGTTCGGGAAGTTCCACAGGCTTCCACGAAGTTCTCTCCATTTGAGCTCCTCTATGGGCGAAGGCCCCGCGGAGTGATGGATCTCCTGAGGGAAACTTGGGAACATACACCATCCTCAACGCAGGGCCTCTTACAATACATCTTGCAGCTGCAGGAGCGGCTGGCCCGGGCGGGTGAACTTGCGAGGGAGAACTTAAACACGGCCCAAAGGGGCCAGGAGCAGCAGTATAATCGGGGCACCCAGGTCCGATCATTTGCCCCCGGGGACCGAGTTCTCCTCCTGCTCCCCTCGGAGGAATCAAAACTGTTTGCCCGTTGGCAGGGCCCGTATGAGGGCCTTCGCCAAGTGGGGCCTGTCAATTACGAAATCCGGCAGCCTGATCACCGGAAGGGAAAGCAGATTTATCACGTAAATCTTTTAAAACCCTGGCGGGAACGGGAAGGACTACTAATTGCCCCATACCCGCCTGAACCAGACCTCGGGCCACAACTCCCCGAAGAGTCTGATAGTGGGGAACCACAGCTAGCCGAGACGCTCACTGCCGAGCAGCGGGAACAAGCCCTCTGCCTAGTGAAGGCATTCCCCAGGACCTTCACCCCAAAGCCCGGACGGACTACGCTCGCCTACCATGCAATCCAGACCGACCCCGGGGTGGTGATCCGAGAGACGACCCGGCCATTGCCTAGGCGAATGTGAGAGGCCGTGGAGGAGGAAGTCCAGGCCATGTTGGAACTGGGTGTTATTGAGCATTCCCAGAGCGAATGGCGGAGCCCTGTCGTCCTCGTTCCAAAGCCAGATGGGAGCCGGCGGTTTTGTATTGACTTTCGGAGAGTCAACGACATTTCAAAGTTTGATGCATATCCAATGCCCCGCGTCGATGAGCTCCTCGACCGGCTTGGAGAAGCCTGCTATATCACCACATTAGATCTCACCAAGGGGTACTGGCAGATCCCCTTGGAACCCCGATCTAAGGAGAAGACCGCGTTTGCCACCCCTTCCGGCCTGTACCAGTTTACTCGGATGCCTTTCGGCCTCCATGGGGCCCCCGCAACCTTCCAGCGCTTGATGGATCGGATTTTGCAACCTCACACCAAGTACGCCGCCGCCTACCTGGATGATGTGGTTATCTATGGCAGTAACTGGGAGGAACACCTCAACCGAGTGGCGGCTGTCCTCCGGGACCTCCGCGCCGCCGGCCTCACAGCCAATCCCAAGAAATGCCGAATCGGGCGGGAAGAAACCACTTATCTGGGGTACACCCTGGGGCACGGACAGGTACGCCCCCTCATCGGGAAGGTTCAAGCACTCCAGGAATGCCAGGCACCAACCACGAAGAGGCAGGTGCGTCAATTCTTGGGCCTAGCTGGCTATTACCGGCGGTTCGTACCCCACTTTGCAACTATTACGGCCCCTTTAACAGAACTCCTGACCAAAGATAGCCCCCGCAGAGTGTGCTGGTCTGATGACTGCGAGCGGGCCTTTCAAACTGTCAAAGACCGCCTGTGCAGCGAGCCCGTACTCTTCAGCCCGGACTTTGATCGTGACTTTATTGTCCAGACCGATGCCTCCGGCGTGGGGCTTGGCGCGGTCCTCTCACAGGAGGTGGACGGGGAGGAGCACCCTATTGTTTACATCAGTCGGAAACTGTTCCCCCGGGAGCGAAACTACTCCGTCCTGGAGAAGGAGGCCCTAGCTGTTAAGTGGGCAGTTGATGCCCTCCGCTACTACCTCCTCGGGGCCCCCTTTATACTGGTCACAGATCATGCACCCCTGAAGTGGCTCAACAAGATGAAGGACGCGAATGCCCGCCTTCAGCGATGGTATCTTACGCTACAAACCTACGCCTTCACGATCCGCCATCGGGCAGGACGGGATAACGCCAATGCGGACTTTTTCTCCCGTCTGGGGGAGGCTGAGGACGCCAGCTCCGAGGTTCGGGAGCTGGATTTGAGGGGTGGGGTATGTAGGGAGCCAGGGTGGCTGCCTTCCGAACCGGAGGTAAAAGGGCCTTTCTCTCAGCCGGAGTGGGCGGGGCCAGCCCAAACTAGCTCCACCCCCCGGAAGGGGAGGGGTGGAACAGGAAGTATAAAGGGCGGGGCCCTTAGCTCAGTCAGGGCAGCACCAAGGAGGGAGGCAGACGCAGACCGCGGGCTGCTCCCTTCAGATCCTGCTGCCGCGCCACGGGAGGCCCTGGACCAGTGGAAACCGCACCGGGAGGACGGACTGGGGCTGCCAGGACTGCCCGCTGCCGAGTACCCAGGGGAACTGGAGAAGCCGGAGTGGGAGCTGGAGCTGCCAGCAGCCAAGGACTGGGGGGAGCTGGAGGAGCCTGAGCCTGAGCCTGAGCCTGAGCCTGAGGGGGAGCTGGAGCTGCCAAGAGCGGACTACCCCGACCCACTGACGGGATCAGAGGGATCCGGACGAGCGATCGGGTAGGAAGTAGCCCAGGGACAAAGCTGCACAGTGGTGAGTCTGTATCACGGAGGGACCCCGCTGATCCAGTGGCGGGACCCTCGTCCTGCCACCGTCAGGGCCCTGGGCTGGAACGCAGTGGTGTAGGGTGGGCCTGCGTTCCCCTACCCGGCCGAGCCACGCCGGGACCTTTGCCGGCGCTACTGACCTTTGCCGGCGCTCCCCTGCCTGAGGGGCGCGCTACGGACCATTGCCGGCGCTCCCCTGCCTGAGGGGCGCGCTACGGACCATTGCCGGCGCTCCCCTGCCTGAGGGGCGCGCTACTGACCTTTGCCGGCGCTCCCCTGCCTGAGGGGCGCGCTACTGACCTTTGCCGGCGCTCCCCTGCCTGAGGGGCGCGCAACTGACCTTTGCCGGCGCTCCCCTGCCTGAGGGGCGCGCTACTGACCTTTGCCGGCGCTCCCCTGCCTGAGGGGCGCGCTACTGACCATTGCCGGCGCTCCCCTGCCTGAGGGGCGCGCTACTGACC
>NW_020707345.1:0-3698 GCF_002925995.2 Terrapene triunguis
TTTGCCGTTCTTCAAGGCTTATGATTAGGGAGCAACACATTCCTACATCCCCCCCTGTTTTATTATATATGCTGTGTTTAAACAAAGCAGCTTTGCAGGGTAGCATACACAACGCCACTAGATTGGGTAAGCATTAAACAAAGCAGCAAAGCAAAACGCCAAAAATCAAAACTAAGACCCCATACTATAAAAGGGTCTTTATCCACTCTAAGGGTGGCTATAACTAAATATAATTTCACCAAGGAGGAAAAACATCTTTAGCAAATGGCTTAAGCATAACATTTCAGCATATCAATCTGCTATTGCATGCAATTACTATTATCAGTAAGCTTAAAACAACACATTTCTTTCACTGTCTCACACCCCAGATCTTGCTGGGTGACTTACAGATAGGAACAAGGCAGGTACTTAACAGACCTTGCATTTTCGGGGCAACGGCCAGGCAGAAATCAAATTGATTTAATACTTCTGCCAGGTGGACCCAAATGTCTTGTAGTGTGGTATCATTAACATACACACAGCTATCATTAGCTTGAAAAAGTAAGTGTCCTGTCAGGTGTAATCCCAGGAGCACTGACTAAAAATCGATTGGGCATACCAGGAGGTCTAATTTCCCAGATGTCTTGGTGAATTACCCAATCCCACATGCATCCTCCCCATGGACCCGGCAGGATTCGGTATGTGGGAGCCCACACCCCCTCAACCGGTCCACATGCTTGGAAGGAGCATTGAGAACGTTTGCACTTCTACCCAGAAAGTTTTCAAGTATGTCTTCATGGCCACAGACTAGATGGTACTCCTGATGTGTCTGTAAGGGCAGTGGGCCAAGCCTGAACATGCTAGATCCCACTGCAATGCCTTCCCAGCCTCAGTGATATTCAATACCATCTCTGTCAGCAACTTCTGGGTCATTGTCTGTATTTGGATGTATTACAGGGGTGATAGTGTAATGAAGGAAATGGCAGGGGCAATACATGCTGAGGGACTTATCCAAAACACAGGGCGCAGCCTGTAGAATAAACCCCAAAATCCAATCAATACCACATTCCCAAGCATGGGTTCCACAAATTTCTTCCTGCCAGTGTATAATTCTTTGTTTCTTCACCAGGGTCAGTTCTTAATGTCTCTTGTAGTCAGGAATCCCTGGACTTTGTGGTTTCAATGAAGCAAGTGTTCCTTCTTCTCTTTTCCTGAAACAGTCATGGTTCAGCATCATACAGGGGAGAGGTTACTAGCACATCACCCTGTAATGGTTTTGTGTCTCCTAGAAAAATCTAAAGGCACAGTAGGTCTGTCAGTGGACAAGGGAGAGGTTACTAGCACTTCACCTTGTCTTTTTTTCTTTTTCCTGCTGTCCAGACGGCACAGCAGAACTAGAAGGAGAAATAGGCTTATCATCAGTCAGAAAGTCCTCCCGAGGTGGAGGGGTCTTTTTTCAGTGAAAAGCATGGGTCCAGGCAGTCAGTCCTTGGCACTTCATAGCAGTGTTGGTGATTAACAGGACTTGGAAAGGGCCTTTCCAGCATGGAGCCAAAAGCAGCCTTTCGTTGATGGACTTTACATAGACTCAGTTTCCTTGTTTCAATTAATGGCAGGGGTGCTAGGGTCTTTGAGTAGCACTTCTCTACCTGTGAGAAAAAACCTAACACATTTCATTAATGCCTTGTCTGTATTTTGCAGATCTTAGTTGCTTGGGCACATTTAAGCCCCCACCCCTTTGTCTTGGGGGTCAGCCAAGTTTTGGCTGTGACCTTGGATGAGCCTGCAAGCTGTATCGTCCTCTCAGTTAACTCATTCTGTGCTTTTTCCTCTTCTCTTCTTGGCTTCTCTTAACCTACAAAGGAAACCTTCACTTTTCCAGTAAAATAACTTTATTACAGAGCTTTGGAGCAACAAACCGGGACAAGCACACCCACTTTTGAGGAGTGCATTCGGTACAACCTCAGGTGTCTAATTGCTTTCCTCCCTCCCCAGCCCTCTGGCTAGAAATCTGAGGTAGCCAGAAGGATCCCATGGGCAATATGGGGAGTGGGTTAACTTTCCATGTCCTTGTTTCCAAAGACTGTTGGTATGCAATTTTTAACAACAATTTTTGCCATAAAACACAAAAATAATTCCTATTGTGCCAGTAAATGCATGGTATGTTGAATGCTGTTTAGCTGGCATCCATTTTCTCTGATGATCTGAAAAACAAAAGAACAGAGGTCTACCCCTTCTGGGCAGTCAGTCATTGCTTAAAATGTTTCCTTGTATTTATTTCATAGGCAGCCCAGGTTTCAGTGGCTTCTACCTTATTAGTTAGAAGATTGCATTAATACAAATGCTTTCTGGCTTGCTTCCAGATCCAAAGCTATCCACAGCTTAAAGATTCTTACTTAAAAAGGGTCACAATTGACTTTTCCAGTTTTTTGTGCTTACAAACACGGGGGTATTAAAGGGGCTAGTGGACTCCTCCACATGCCCTGCCCGTAGCTGGTCATTAACCAAGTGCTGGAGGGCCTCCAGCAGGTCCAAAGGAAGCGGCCACTGTGCAACCCAGACGGGCTCATCAGTGAGCCAACGGAGGGGGAGGGCCGTACGCCTAATTATCAATATGGATGGTGGCAATTAAAGCATTAATAAATCACGGCCCCACAGGTGGAAATGTACCCCCTCCATCATCCGCCCACGGACTCGGGCCGCGGCGGTGAGAGCGCCGAATCCTAACCACTAGACCACCAGGGATAAGCTGCCCGGAGCGTGCCCTCCACCTGCTGGGGGATGCTCAAAAACTGCCCTGTGCCATACAACTGCTCAGCAAGATAAGCCCCCCCACCTTGTGCTGCTGCCGCAAGCGCCTCTCGCTGGTACTCGCTGTCCCACACAACATATTGCGCGGGAGACAGCACCATGCGACACATGTCTTTCCAATCTTGGGGGAGCAAGGAGTAACTGTTTGACACACCTTTCAAGATCCCCAGGGTGAAAGTGGACCGCACCCCGGTCTCACGAACCGCCTTGCGGAGCTCGCGCAGAACCGAGTAGGGGAGAGCCTCCCAATCCACTATCTCCCCCCCATTTCCATTATCCCGCCTAGAGACGGGAAACGCCTCGAGCCCACAGCTGGATTCCGCACCGGTCAAGAGACCGGCCTCATGCACTGGCTGCACCGCCACGGCGACAGCGCCCCCCCGCCCGTCCAGTAGGCATGGGGGCGCCGCCACGGGCGGCGGCGCAGGGAGGGTCAGCTGCGGGCAGGAGGGGGGTGGCCCATCACCTGGGGGCAAAGGGGAAACCGGCTTAAGGCCATCGGGGCCGAACCCCTCCAGCGCCTCCTTACAACGCTGCCAGAGCAGCAGGTGCTGAACTGGGGCACGGGGTTCACTATACAAGGCGATCCCAATCCGTATCCAATCAAAAAGCTGTAAAGACCCGCAGTCAGGATACCAGGGGCACTGGCGGTCTATTTCCCTTAGAAGGTCCTCAATATGAGCGACCGGGACAGCGATGCATGATCGCTGCCGTATAATCTTATGTAACTCTCTTGCGTGCTCCTTCTGGGCACTGGAGAGTCCCCCCCCCATACTCACGAATTAGGGGCAGCAAACAGCCGCGGGCGCGCTCGGCATCTCCAGCCGGTGAGTAGAGGGGTATCACGTCGGGGTCACCAGCTGCAGTGGTGACGACGCAGGAAAGGAAACAGAACGCCAGGTTTGTTG
>NW_020707346.1:0-4274 GCF_002925995.2 Terrapene triunguis
TTCTCTTTCTCTCTCATTGTGATTGAAGGGTTAAAGGGTTATTATCAATAGAGTCCTGTGTGGATACAAAATTTGTATCTGAGGATGTGGATATCCATGGATATAAAGAGGATATCCATGGAGCTGCAGGGCTCTACCAGGAACCACAGTGGCAAAAGCAGCAGCATGTCTGGCAACCACTCACAGGAGCCAGTGCCCAGCCTGGGCAGCTTCTCCAGCGTGGCTGTACTGCCCCCAGCCCCGTCCACTGAGGCGGGCACCAGGCTCACTGGCTGCTGTCACTGGTTGCACTAGTGTGTTTAAATAGCTCACACACTTCTGGACAGGAGACACACACCGGTGTGTTGAAGGGACTCCTTGTGAACAAATGTGACACGGTTCTATTGGTAATAGATCATTATTATAGTTGTATGTTGGGGGCTCCAGCGGCTGTGTTTCGCCTGATCAGGACACCCCCCACCTCTTGAGCGTCAAGTTTGGGGGTGTTGGACCATTTAAACAGATTCTTCTTGTTTGATTGTATAGTATTAATGTGTATTTTCTCTCTCCACTGTCTTTTCTGTTTTATTTTTTCACTTGTTTAATTCCTTTTTCTGCCCCACTCCTGTTACCCTCCCATACTGGGAATCTCCTTCCCACTCCTGTAGAATATGTACCAGGATTATATGACTGTTGCTGCTTAGATATGCAACAACTATGCTGCTCAGGAAAATTTCCATTTTCTCATTTATTCACAAAATGACTTTATGTTTTATCCAGTATATATTAAGAATGATGGCACTAATAATTAAATGTGCCTCCTGGAATATAAAGGGTTTTATTAACCCTGTTAAAAGAAAAAAATATATATACTCAATGCTCAAGAAAGACAGTGCTGACATTGCTATAATCCAGGGGACACATCTGATAGAACCTGAAGTTTACAAACTGAATAGAGATTGGGCAGGGAGTTTCTAGTAGTTTTAATTCTAAAGTGAGGGGTGTTGCTATACTAATACATAAAAAGTTGCATATTAATATTTTGACCACAAGGTCTGACAATGAGGGCAGATTTGCTGTCCTTAAGGCTGAAATTGGCAATTCTGTAACCATCTTTGCCAATCTAAAATCAGAATGATCCCAAATTTTTATATTTTTATGAGTATAAATGACATGGGCCGTCATTCTATTATTATATTGGGAGATTTTATGAAATTCTAGATCCAATCCTTGATAAATCTTCTCCATCTCTGCATTGAAACACTAATACTCATCAGGTACTTCAGGTACTGATTTAAACTTACAACATGTGTGGAGCTTGGTAAATCCTAGACCAGAGACTAGGTGTTGTTTGTTTGTTTGTTTGTTTGTTTCCCCCCCTGCATCTCATTTACCTTATTCAAGATTGGACTATTTCATAATGTCACAAGACTTGATAAATTATATCTCTGAGTATGGCATTGTTTCTATTGTTGCATCTTACCATGCTCCTCCACATACATCTTTTTGGCCTTCACGGTATGCACCCCCAACTAAACTGTGCAGATTAAATACCTCTTTGCTGTTTGATACAGCATTTGTTAACTCTGTCCGGCAGGAATTAGAATTAAACAAAAAAACAAATGCCCACACTGCTTCATCAGTTACCACCCTTTGGGAAGACTTTAAAGCCTTCATCAGAGGCCATATAATCTCTTATGCTACCTTGCAAGAGAAATTGAGAGAACATAGAATTGATACCCTTGCAAAGGAAATTAAGATCTTGGATTTAGACTAGGCTTCTGCCCCCTCCCCAGAGAAACTCAGACCCCTTCTCAATCTAAGATATGAAATCAACAACCTTCTGTCCCAAAAGGCTGAGTTTGCTTTATTCTGTTTGAAGCAAAATTATTGGGAATCTGTCAAGAAAGCTAGCAAGCTGCTGGCATATATACATATAGGCAAAAGGCTAAGATAAATAAGATTGCTGCTATTCGTGATAGTAGCAATAAATTCTATACAACACAGTCAAATATTAATAAAAAAATTCAACTTCTTAAAATTCAAAACTATATTTAACTGAAGAAGGAATCACTAAAGATGTTGGAGATAACTTTTTTAGTGGATTATCTCTGCCATAGATCTCTGACTCAGCAGGAAACATGTCCTATGAGGGAGGGTTGGAAGAATTGTGTACATTTAGACTAGAGAAGAGAAGATTGAGGGGGGACATGATAGCAGTCTTAATATGTAAATGGTTGTTATAAAGAAGATGGTGATCAATTGTTCTCGATGTTGTATGCAGTGTTGTAACTGTGTTGGTCCGAAAGAGGCAAGGTGGATGAGGTAATATCTTTTATTACACCAACTTCTGTTGGGGAGATGGCCTTCTGGAAACCATGAAACTGACTTAGGCTATAAAAGAAATGAAGGTTGGAAAGACTCCTGGTGCAGATGGGTTCCCTGTTGAATTTTACAAAAAGTTCTCAAAAACTTTAACACTTTGATGATTGAATATGTTCAATGAGGCCAAAAATGAGCAAACTCTCCCACCAACTCTAATAGGATCTGTAATTTCAGTTATTCCTGAACCTGGGACAGACTGTGGACTATGGAGTAATTATAGGCCAATTTCTTTAATCAATGTGATGCTAAGATTTTGGCTAAAGCTCTTGTTATGCAATTGGACAAAGTTCTCTCCCACATTATACACATAAATCAGGTAGGCTTCCTTCTTAACAGACATACCTCAGATCATTTGTGTCAACTGATACTATTGCTGCTTTGAGAGATTCTAAAGAATCCTTATCTGTCATTTCTTTAGATGGCAAAAAGGCCTTTGACTGCATAGCCGGGGACTACGTTTTTCACGTATTAGCAAAATTTGGATTCGTTAGCCAATTATTGCCTGAATTAAGCTTTTATACTCTACCTCAACTTCCATGGTAATTACCAGGTATCTCTGCCCCATTTCCATTACAGAATGGTATGAGGCAGGGCTGCCCCCTTTCTCCTCTTCTGTTTGAGTCAGCTCTAGAACCTTTAGCCATTGCCATCTGAGCAAATCAACATACTCATGGTATTAGAGTGAGCCAAACAGCACAACATTATGCTCTATGTGGATGATGATTTGGTATTTGTATCTGAGCCCTGTAGCCTGATCTATAGATTATATATCAATGATTAGTCTTCCCCAAAGACTGTCATCTGGGGACAACTCCCTACTGCTCCGAAGATGACACCAGTGCCCCAAAGGGTGTTCTTCCAGCGGGCTGCTGCCATTGCCACAGTTATTACAAAAGTAGAGTTCACCATTTTGGAGGTTTTACACAACAGTCTATTTTCTTCATCTTTCTTTACATGGTAATAAAAAACTGGACTCATCAGTCTGCATTTAGTCAGCCAGTTGTCTCACTGAACCAACTGTCAGGCTATTGCAGAGGAGGAACAATGCTGTCAGCTACATGGGGCTGTGAGCCAGTTCTGGCTTGGGTCGCCTCTGAGGATCTTGTATCATTGCTGAATACCTGTAAAAACATGTCCCTTTCCTGGTACAACATTGTGGGACTTGGTGTTATAGGCATTTACCAGCTTTTAATTTTATGACTCAATTACTTTCACTATCCCTGAAAACCTGAGGTGTCTATGAGAGCCTGTTTCCATCATGCCCCTTAGATTTCATTTGGTAAATAACTTAGTTTAAAGGGTTCATGGTACCTTCACACTGACCTATTTCCTTGTAATAAAACCACGAAATGCTTTTACATACTTGAGGGGCAGACAATCTGAGCCGTGAACCCTTAAAAGCAAAATACCAAAATACAGAATAAAATAGTTAACAAGATTTCATCCCAGCATAATGAGCCGAAGAAATATATACACCCCTTTGCTGGGGTGATAATCTTGATGATTACCCCAACACCATGTTACTGTAGCTGGAACCTGATTTTTTTAAATATTTCCATTTATTTTTATTATAACCAAACAATTCATAACACAGATAACTTGGGCCCTACCAATTTCACGGCTGTAAAAAACACAATGTGGACCATAAAATAAGTGCTTCCCCATGAAATCCGATGTCCTCTTGTTCCTAAGAGCACCCCAGAAAAGGGGGCTCCTAGCTCCGGCTGGGCTAGGGAGGGACAGGACTTGTCCATCCCCTGCACTGCCGCTCTGGATGGGGGGAGACCAGACCCACCTCCGGGTTCCTCCTTCTGCTCAGGACCACCCGGGGGGGGGCAAGTGGGGCAATTTGCCCCGGGCCCCGCAGGGGCCCCGCGAGCCCTGGCCCGGCGGCGGTCTGGGTCTTCGGC
>NW_020707347.1:0-4256 GCF_002925995.2 Terrapene triunguis
TTCTCTTTCTCTCTCATTGTGATTGAAGGGTTAAAGGGTTATTATCAGTAGAGTCCTGTGTGGCTACAAAATTTGTATCTGAGGATGCGGATATCCATGGATATAAAGAGGATATCCATGGAGCTGCAGGGCTCTACCAGGAACCGCAGTGGCAAAAGCAGCAGCATGTCTGGCAACCACTCACAGGAGCCAGTGCCCAGCCTGGGCAGCTTCTCCAGCATGGCTGTACTGCCCCCAGCCCCGTCCACTGAGGCGGGCACCAGGCTCACCGGCTGCTGTCACTGGTTGCACTAGTGTGTTTAAATGGCTCACACACTTCTGGACAGGAGACACACACCGGTGTGTTGAAGGGACTCCTTGTGAACAAATGTGACACGGTTCTATTGGTAATAGATCATTATTATAGTTGTATGTTGGGGGCTCCAGCGGCTGTGTTTCGCCTGATCAGGACACCCCCCACCTCTTGAGCGTCAAGTTTGGGGGTGTTGGACTGTTTAAACAGATTCTTCTTGTTTGATTGTATAGTATTAATGTGTATTTTCTCTCTCCACTGTCTTTTCTGTTTTATTTTTTCACTTGTTTAATTCCTTTTCCTGCCCCACTCCTGTTACCCTCCCATACTGGGAATTTCCTTCCCACTCCTGTAGAATATGTACCAGGATTATATGACTGTTGCTGCTTAGATATGCAACAACTATGCTGCTCAGGAAAATTTCCATTTTCTCATTTATTCACAAAATGACTTTATGTTTTAACCAGTATATATTAAGAATGATGGCACTAATAATTAAATGTGCCTCCTGGAATATAAAGGGTTTTATTAACCCTGTTAAAAGAAAAAATATATATACTCAATGCTCCAGAAAGACAGTGCTGACATTGCTATAATCCAGGGGACACATCTGATAGAACCTGAAGTTTACAAACTGAATAGAGATTGGGCAGGCAGTTTCTAGTAGTTTTAATTCTAAAGTGAGGGGTGTTGCTATACTAATACATAAAAAGTTACATATTAATATTTTGACCACAAGGTCGGACAATGAGGGCAGATTTGCTGTCCTTAAGGCTGAAATTGGCAATTCTGTAACCATCTTTGCCAATCTAAAATCAGAATGTTCCCAAATTTTTATATTTTTATGAGTATAAATGACATGGGCCGTCATTCTATTATTATATTGGGAGATTTTATGAAATTCTAGATCCAATCCTTGATAAATCTTCTCCATCTCTGCATTGAAACACTAATACTCATCAGGTACTTCAGGTACTGATTTAAACTTACAACATGTGTGGAGCTTGGTAAATCCTAGACCAGAGACTAGGTGTTGTTTGTTTGTTTGTCTGTTTGTTTGTTTTCCCCCCTGCATCTCATTTACCTTATTCAAGATTGGACTATTTCATAATGTCACAAGACTCGATAAATTATATCTCTGAGTATGGCATTGTTTCTATTGTTTCATCTTACCATGCTCCTCTACATAAATCTTTTTGGCCTTCGCGGTATGCACCCCCAACTAAAATATGCAGATTAAATACCTCTTTGCTGTTTGATACAGCATTTGTTAACTCTGTCCAGCAGGAGTTAGAATTAAACAAAAAACAAATGCCCACACTGCTTCATCAGTTACCACCCTTTGGGAAGACTTTAAAGCCTTCATCAGAGGCCATATAATCTCTTATGCTACCTTGCAAGAGAAATTGAGAGAACATAGAATTGATACCCTTGCAAAGGAAATTAAGATCTTGGATTTAGACTAGGCTTCTGCCCCCTCCCCAGAGAAACTCAGAGCCCTCCTCAATCTAAGATATGAAATCAACAACCTTCTGTCCCAAAAGGCTGAGTTTGCTTTATTCTGTTTGAAGCAAAATTATTGGGAATCTGTCAAGAAAGCTAGCAAGCTGCTGGCATATATACATATAGGCAAAAGGCTAAGAGAAATAAGATTGCTGCTATTCGAGATAGTAACAATAAATTCTATACAACACAGTCAAATATTAATAAAAAAATTCAACTTCTTAAAATTCAAAACTATATTTAACTGAAGAAGGAATCACTAAAGATGCTGGAGATAACTTTTTTAGTGGATTATCTCTGCCATAGATCTCTGACTCAGCAGGAAACATGTCCTATGAGGGAGGGTTGGAAGAATTATGTACATTTAGACTAGAGAAGAGAAGATTGAGGGGGGACATGATAGCAGTCTTAATATGTAAATGGTTGTTATAAAGAAGATGGTGATCAATTGTTCTCGATGTTGTATGCAGTGTTGTAACTGTGTTGGTCCGAAAGAGGCAAGGTGGATGAGGTAATATCTTTTATTACACCAACTTCTGTCGGGGAGATGGCCTTCTGGAAACCATGAAACTGACTTAGGCTATAAAAGAAATGAAGGTTGGAAAGACTCCTGGTGCAGATGGGTTCCCTGTTGAATTTTACAAAAAGTTCTCAAACACTTTAACACTTTGATGATTGAATATGTTCAATGAGGCCAAAAATGCGCAAACTCTCCCACCAACTCTAATAGGATCTGTAATTTCAGTTATTCCTAAACCTGGGAAAGACTGTGGACTATGTAGTAAATATAGGCCAATTTCTTTAATCAATGTGATGCTAAGATTTTGGCTAAAGCTCTTGTTATGCAATTGGACAAAGTTCTCTCCCACATTATACACATAAATCAGGTAGGCTTCCTTCTTAACAGACATACCTCAGATCATTTGTGTCAACTGATACTATTGCTGCTTTGAGAGATTCTAAAGAATCCTTAGCTGTCATTTCTTTGACTGCATAGCCGGGGACTATATTTTTCACGTATTAGCAAAATTTGGATTCGTTAGCCAATTATTGCCTGAATTAAGCTTTTATACTCTACCTCAACTTCCATGGTAATTACCAAGTATCTCTGCCCCATTTCCATTACAGAATGGTATGAGGCAGGGCTGCTCCCTTTCTCCTCTTCTGTTTGAGTCAGCTCTAGAACCTTTAGCCATTGCCATCTGAGCAAATCAACATACTCATGGTATTAGAGTGAGCCAAACAGCACAACATTATGCTCTATGTGGATGCTGATTTGGTATTTGTATCTGAGCCCTGTAGCCCGATCTATAGATTATATATCAATTATTAGTCTTCCCCAAAGACTGTCATCTGGGGACAACTCCCTACTGCTCCGAAGATGACACCAGTGCCCCAAAGGGTGTTCTTCCAGCGGGCTGCTGCCATTGCCACAGTTATTACAAAAGTAGAGTTCACCATTTTGGAGGTTTTACACAACAGTCTATTTTCTTCATCTTTCTTTACATGGTAATAAAAAACTGGACTCATCAGTCTGCATTTAGTCAGCCAGTTGTCTCACTGAACCAACTGGCAGGCTATTGCAGAGGAGGAACAATGCTGTCAGCTACATGGGGCTGTGAGCCAGTTCTGGCTTGGGTCGCCTCTGAGGATCTTGTATCATTGCTGAATACCTGTAAAAACATGTCCCTTTCCTGGCACAACATTGTGGGACTTGGTGTTATGGGCATTTACCAGCTTTTAATTTGATGACTCAATTACTTTCACTATCCCTGAAAACCTGAGGTGTCTATGAGAGCCTGTTTCCATCATGCCCCTTAGATTTCATTTGGCAAATAACTGAGTTTAAAGGGTTCATGGTACCTTTACACTGACCTATTTCCTTGTAATAAAACCATGAAATGCTTTTACATACTTGAGGGGCAGACAATCTGAGCCGTGAACCCTTAAAAGCAAAATACCAAAATACAGAATAAAATAGTTAACAAGATTTCATCCCAGCATAATGAGCTGAAGAAATATATACACCCCTTTGTTGGGGTGATAATCTTGATGATTACCCCAACACCATGTTACTTTAGCTGGAACCTGATTTTTTTTAATATTTCCATTTATTTTTATTATAACCAAGCAATTCATAACACAGATAACTAGGGCCCTACCAATTTCACGGCCGTAAAAAACACAACGTGGACCATAAAATAAGTGCTTCCCCATGAAATCCGATGTCCTCTTGTTCCTAAGAGCACCCCAGAAAAGGGGGCTCCTAGCTCCGGCTGGGCTAGGGAGGGACAGGACTTGTCCATCCCCTGCACAGCCGCTCTGGATGGGGGGAGACCAGACCCACCTCCAGGTTCCTCCTTCTGCTCAGGACCACCCGGGGGGGGCAAGTGGGGCAATTTGCCCCGGGCCCTGCAGGGGCCCCGCGAGCCCTGGCCCGGCGGCGGTCTGGGTCTTCGGC
>NW_020707348.1:0-1542 GCF_002925995.2 Terrapene triunguis
GGGTCTTCGGCGGCAGGGGCCCCGCGAGCCCTGGCCCGGCGGCGGTCCGGGTCTTCAGCGGCATTGTGGTGGGGGCCCTTCAGTACTGCCGAAGATGCGGAGCAACTGAAGGGCCCCCCACCGCCGAAGACCCAGACCGCCGCCGGGTGAGTACAAGCGCCGCAGCTCCCCTGCTTTGCTCCAGGCCCCCTGGAATCCTCTGGGCAGCCCTGCTCCTGCTGCAGGACACTCTGGGACTATGCAGGGGCCCCAGAGGTTCCTGCAGCTGGAGGAGGCTTGTGGAGTTGGATCAGATCTTCTCAGTGCTTCTAGGAGTGTCCCAGCAAAGGGGGCTCCTAGCTGCTACTCCGGGCAGCACTGGGGCGGGGCAGGACAGGACTTGCTCTTTCCCTGCAGGCTTGCTCTTCGGTATCTCTCCCAGCTGCAGATAGCTCTGTACCCCCTGGTCCCCACTCTGTCCACCTCTGAAGGCAGCACAGAAGTGAGGATGGCAATTCAATGACCCCCCCTACAACAGATTTGCGCCCCCCCCCCCGAATCCTCTTTGGGTCAGGACCCCCACGGTTACAACACCGTGAAATTTAAACATCTGAAATTGTGAAATTTTCAAATCCTATGGCTGTGAAATTGGAGACAAATTGGAGAGAGTTCAGCGGAGGGCAAAAAAAATGATTAGGGGGCTGGGGCACATGACTTACGAGGAGAGGCTGAGGGAACTGGGATTGTTTAGTCTGCAGAAGAGAAGAGTGAGGGGGGGTTGATAGCTGCTTTCAACTACCTGAAGGGGGGTTCCAAAGAGGATGGAGCTAGGCTGTTTTCAGTGGTGGCAGATGACAGAACAAGGAGCAATGGTCTCAAGTTGCAGTAGGAGATGTCTAGGTTGGATATTAGGAAAAACTATTTCACTAGGAGGGCGGTGAAGCACTGGAATGGGTTACCTCAGGAGGTGGTGGAATCTCCATCCTTAGAGGTTTTTACGGTCCGGCTTGACAAAGCCCTGGCTGGGATGATTTGGTTGGGGTTGGTCCTGCTTTGAGCAGGGGGTTGGACTAGATGACCTCCTGAGGTCTCTTCCAACCCTAATCTGCTACGATTCTATGAAATTGACCATTATGGCCTGTGAATTTGGTAGGGCCCTACAGGTAACCTATGTATTGTCATATAATAAAACATAGAAGCTATGATATAGCTATTAATTAATATTACGATGGTTTGCTCAATGAATTTCTATCTAGGTTCTGCCAAACAACTGGCCACACTGCCTGACAGACTTTATATATATATATATATACACACACACACCCCTGTATTTATGACTGACTCTTGCGGAGATTGAACCATCATTGTTGTTTCATAGGAACACACCCATGGTGGCTAAACCCTAATTAGAATATTGAAATCGTGTGGTACCACAAACAAAAATGTTTTACTATTAATATTTTTATTCAAACCTTTGCACACAAAACTATTGTTCTTGCAACAAAAAAAACCCAATGTATAAAAAAATCATAATCTAATTATGTGAGATAAAACATATAACTA
>NW_020707349.1:0-3226 GCF_002925995.2 Terrapene triunguis
GCAGGGGCCCCGCGAGCCCTGGCCCGGCGGCGGTCTGGGTCTTCGGCAGCATTGCGGCGGTGGCCCTTCAGTACTGCCGAAGACGCGGAGCGACTGAAGGGCCCCCCATCGCCGAAGACCCGGACTGCCGCCGGGTGAGTACAAGTGCCGCAGCTCCCCTGCTTTGCTCCAGGCCCCCTGAATCCTCTGGGCAGCCCTGCTCCTGCTGCAGGACACTCTGGGACTATGCAGGAGCCCCAGAGGTTCCTGCAGCTGGAGGAGGCTTGTGGAGTTGGATCAGATCTTCTCAGTGCTTCTAGGAGTGTCCCACCAAAGGGGGCTCCTAGCTGCTACTCCGGGCAGCACTGGGGCAGGACAGGACTTGCTCTTTCCCTGCAGGCTTGCTCTTCGGTATCTCTCCCAGCTGCAGATAGCTCTGCACCCCCTGGTCCCCACTCTGTCCACATCTGAAGGCAGCACAGAAGTGAGGATGGCAATTCAATGACCCCCCTACAACAGATTTGCGCCCCCCCAATCCTCTTTGGATCAGGACCCCCACGGTTACAACACTGTGAAATTTAAACATCTGAAATTGTGAAATTTTCAAATCCTATGACTGTGAAATTGGAGACAAATTGAAGAGAGTCCAGCGGAGGGCAAAAAAAATGATTAGGGGGCTGGGGCACATGACTTACGAGGAGCAGCGGAGGGCACTGGGCTTATTTAGTCTGCAGAAGAGAAGAGTCAGGGGGGATTTGATAGCAGCCTTCAACTAGAGCTGGCTGTATTTTAAAGAAGTCTTATTGAGGGCGCAGGAACAAACCATCCTGATGCGCAGAAAGAATAGCAATTATGGCAGGCGACCAGCTTGGCATAACAGTGAAATCTTTGGTGAGCTTAAACTCAAAAAGGAAGCTTACAAGAAGTGGGAATTTGGACAGATGACTAGGGAGGAGTATAAAAATATTGCTTGAGCATGCAACGCACAATTGGAGTTGCAGCTAGCCAGGGATGTGAAAGGTAACAAGAAGGATTTCTACAGGTATGTTAGCAACAAGAAGGTCAGGGAAAGTGTGGGACCCTTACTGAATGGGGGAGGCAACCTAGTGACAGATGATGTGGAAAAAGCTGAAGTACACAGTGCTTTTTTTGCCTCTGTCTTCACAGACAAGGTCATCTCCCAGACTGCTGCACTGGGCAGTGCAGTATGGGGAGGAGGTGAGCAGCCCTCAGTGGTGAAAGACCAGGTTAAGGACTATTTAGAAAATCTGGACATGCACAAGTCCATGGGTCCAGATCTAATGCAGAGGGAATTGGCTGATGTGATTGCAGAGCCATTGGCCATAATCTTTGAAAATTCGTGGCAATCGGGGGACGTCAGGGACGATTGGAAAAAGGCAAATATAGTGCCCATATTTTAAAAAGGGAAGAAAGAGAACCCGGGGAACTACACACCGGTCAGCCTCGCTTCAGTCCCCGGAAAAATCATGGAGCAGGTCCTCAAGGAATCCATTTTGAAGCATTTGGAGGAGAGGAAGGTGATAGGAACAGTCAACATGGATTCACCAAGAGCAAGTCATGCCTAACCAACTTGACTGCCTTCTATGATGAGATAACTGGCTCTGGATATGGGGAAAGTGGTGGATGTGATATATCTTGACTTTAGCAAAGCTTTTGATAAGGTCTCCCACAGTATTCTTGCCAGAAAGTTAAAGAAGTATGGATTGGATGAATGGACTATAAAGTGGATAGAAAGCTGGCTAGATTGTCAGGCTCAACGGATAGAGATCAACGGCTCAATGTCTAGTTGGCAGCTGGTATCAAGAGGAGTGCCCTAGGGGTCAGTCCTGGGTCTGGTTTTGTTCAACATCTTTATTAATGATCTGGATGATGGGAATAATTGCACCCTCAGCAAGTTTGCAGATGACACTAAACTGGGGGGAGAGGTGGATACGCTGGAGGGTAGGGATAGGGTCCAGAGTGACCTAGACAAATTGGAGGATTGGGCCAAAAGAAATCTGATGAGGTTCAACAAGGACAAGTGCAGAGTCCTGCACTTAGGAAGGAAGAATCCCATGCACTGCTACAGACTAGGGACTGACTGGCTAAGCGGCAGTTCTGCAGAAAAGGACCTGGGGATTACAGTGGATGAGAAGCTACATATGAGTCAGCAGTATGCCCTTGTTGCCAAGAAGGCCAACGGCATATTCGGCTGTATTAGTAGGAGCATTGCCAGCAGATCGAGGGAAGTGATTATTCCCCTCTATTTGGCACTGTTGAGGCCACATCTGGGATATTGCGTTCAGTTTTGGTCCCCCCCTCCACTGAAGGGATGTGGACAAATTGGAGAGTCCAGCAGAGGGCAACAAAAATGATTAGGGGGCTGGGGCACATGACTTACGAGGAGAGGCTGAGGGAACTGGGGTTATTTAGTCTGCAGAAGAGAAGAGTGAGGGGGGGTTGATAGCAGCCTTCAACTACCTAAAGGGGGGTTCCAAAGAGGCTGGAGCTAGGCTGTTCTCAGTGGTGGCAGATGACAGAACAAGGAGCAATGGTCTCAAGTTGCAGTAGGAGAGGTCTAGGTTGGATATTAGGAAAACCTATTTCACTAGGAGGGCGGTGAAGCACTGGAATGGGTTACCTCAGGAGGTGGTGGAATCTCCATCCTTAGAGGTTTTTATAGTCCGGCTTGACAAAGCCCTGGCTGGGATGATTTGGTTGTGGTTGGTCCTGCTTTGAGCAGGGGGTTGGACTAGATGACCTCCTGAGGTCTCTTCCAACCCTAATCTTCTACGATTCTATGAAATTGACCATTATGGCCTGTGAATTTGGTAGGGCCCTACAGGTAACCTATGTATTGTCATATAATAAAACATAGAAACTATAATATAGCTATTAATTCTACATTAATATTACGATGGTTTGCTCAATGAATTTCTATCTAGGTTCTGCCAAACAACTGGCCACACTGCCTGACAAACTTTATATATATATATACACACACACACCTGTATTTATGACTGACTCTTGCAGAGATTGAACCACCATTGTTGTTTCATAGGAACACACCCATGGTGGCTAAACCCTAATTAGAATATTGAAATAGTGTGGTACCACAAAGAAAAATGTTTTACTCTTAATATTTTTATTCAAACCTTTGCACACAAAACTATTGTTATTGCAACAAAAAAAAACCCAACGTATAAAAAAATCATAATCTAATTATGTGAGATAAAACATATAACTA
>NW_020707350.1:0-1052 GCF_002925995.2 Terrapene triunguis
GGCCACACTACCCCATTAACTTAAACACAGTAATTCGGTGGTGTGCGGCCACACTAACCCTAATTCGAATTAACAAAATCGATTTAGGCGCTACTCCGTTCGTCGAGGTGGAGTACAGAAATCGATTTTAAGTGCCCTTTAATTCGAATTAACTGGCTCTGTAGTGTGGACGGGTGAAGGGTTAATTCGGATTAACGCAGCTAAATCCGAATTAAAGTCGTAGTGTAGACCAGGCCCTAGAGCTCTCAGTCAGGAGGAAACTGCTCGTACTCACCTTCCCAAGGCTGACTCAGCTGTATGCAAGCGCAGTACACATCGGACTAGCACTGCTGCGGACTCCTACGGCTACAGCCCTGGCAGCATTTTCTGAACCAGCCCTGATTCCATTGCAATTTTCTCTTGCATTGAGGAGTTGCTGACCCTGACATGCCAAGCCCTTGACCATTTTCTTTTGTTATGATCAATAGCTTTCTATATTATGGTGTCCAGTTTGTCCTGTAAAGGTCACACTCTTCTTCCTTATTCGCCTCCCCTCTAATCTTGTAAAACTGACCATTCAGACTCCTTCCTTTAGTATGCTATATTGCAGGGGTGGCCAACCTGTGGCGGAGCCGCATACGGCTCTTCAGAAGTTAATATGCGGCTCCTTGTATAGACACTGACTCCGGGGCTGGAGCTACAGGCGCCAACTTTCCAATGTGTCGGGGGTGCTCACTGCTCAACCCCTGGCTCTGCCACAGGCCCTGCCCCCACTCCACCCCTTCCCGCCCCCTCCCCTGAGCCTGCCGTGCCCTCGCTCCTCCCACCTGCCCCCCAGAGTCTCCTGCACGCCACAAAACAGCTGATTGGGAGGTGCGGGTAGGGAGGGGGAGGCACTGATCAGCTGGGTTGCCGGTGAGCGGGAGGCACTGGGAGGGAGCGCGGGGGGGGGGAGCTGATGGGGGGCTGCTGACGTATTACTGTGGCTCTTTGGCAATGTACATTGGTAAATTCTGGCTCCTTCTCCAGCTCAGGTTGGCCACCCCTGCTATATTGGGTGTCATTTTTTATAA
>NW_020707351.1:0-1055 GCF_002925995.2 Terrapene triunguis
ATGATGCAAAGCAGTGCCGCGAGGGGTTCTGGGTACATTGCGTCAGGCCCCTCCCCCGCCGTCACAGCAACGGCAGACAATAGATTCGCGCCTTTTTACCTGGGTTACCTGTGCAGACAACATACCATGCCAAGCATTGAGCCCGCTCAGCTCAGCTCACCGTCACCATATCTCTTCCGGGTGCCGGCAAACGTGGGACTGCATTGCTAAACAGCAGCAGCAGCTTACTGCCTTTTGGCGGTAGACGGTGCAGCATGACTGGTAGCCTTCATTGGCGATCTGGGTGCTGGCAGCTGTGGGGCTGGCAGCCGTAGGGCTGCATTGCACCAGCCCCTTGCCTTTTGGTAGAAGATGGTTTATTACGACTGGTATCCGTCGTCGTCGTACGTCAGCGGCTGTCGATCATGGGCACCCGGGCAGACAATGATGGTTATCAGTCGTAGTATGCTATTTTCTGCCAGGTGCCCTGTTGGCTCATTGCACGTTAGCAGAGTCGTAGTATGCTATTTTCTGCCAAGTGCCCAGTATTGTCTGCTAAGCACCCAGAAGAGGCCGATGGCGATCTGGGTGCTGGCAGACATGGGGCTGGCAGACGTGGGGCTAGATTGCTACACAGCAGCAACCCCTTGCCTTTTGGGCAGTAGATAGCATATTACGATTGGTATCCATCGTTGTCATATTGCAGTGGGTATCAGATCGTGCAATAGACCTGAAGGCTTACTGCCAAGCGCCCAGTATTTGCTGCCAAGCACCCAGAAAATGCCAAGGGCTATCAGTCATGCTGCACCGTCGTCTTAAGATGTAAAAAATAGATTTATTCTGTATTCATTTGCTTCCCCCCCTCCCTCCTGCTAAACCCAGGCTTTTGAGTTCAATCTTTGGGGGGGGGGCATTCTGTGTGACAGTTGTTTGTGTTTCTCCCTGATGCAAAGCCACCTTTCTTGATTTTAATTCCCTGTACCTGTACGCCATGTCGTCACTCACCCCTCCCTCCCTCCCTCCCCTGGTCCGTCAGATACTACTTTCGCGCCTTTTTTCAGACCAGACGCCATAGC
>NW_020707352.1:0-5316 GCF_002925995.2 Terrapene triunguis
CCGCTCTCCCGAGTTACCTGGTAGCTATGCCTAGTGGATCCCAACAATCCCCCCTTTGAGAACACTCAACAAACCTTTGTTAGAGTTTTCTCATACTCTAAAGACAAAATGCGATTAAGCTCCATGCAATCAGGATTATCAATAAAAATAAGACTAATGCTCAGGGTTTTCGCGGGGAGTATGCTGTGACTATTCAGAAAGATCACAACGCATTCCCAGTGATCCTTACTGTCTTTTGAATAGCAGCTTAAGTCCCAAATCATCGCTAGCAGTCTTCTTAGCAGGCTGGACAGTCCACTGTTTAGGAATGGGCACTGCTTTCAGTCGAGAGTGATGAATCCAGTTCTTGTGTCCTTCGACCTTTGCCGCTGTATGGGTGACAAGCAGGACGGTGTGGGGTCCCTTCCACTTCTCTTGGAGAGGCTCGTCCTTCCAGGTCTGCACGAGAACGGAGTCACCAGGCTGCAGGGAGTGGACCGGAGTATCCAGCAAAAGAGGCTGTGAATCTTTGGTGTGCCTGTGAAGAAAAGAAAGAACAGCAGACAGAGGGCACATGTACTGAGACAAGAAACCATACCCCATTTCCCATTCCCCTGCCAGAACTGGGGTACCATTCATAGGCCATGGTCTTCCAAACATAATCTCGAAGGGACTAAGCCCTATCCTGCCCTTAGGGAGAGCACGAATACAAAGTAACACAAGGGGCAAGGCATCAGGCCACTTAAGAGAGGCCTCCTGACAGACCTTTGAGAGGTGTCGCTTGAGTGTCTGATTTGTGCGTTCCACTACTCCACTGGCTTGTGGTCGCCAGGGTGTGTGGAGTTTCCAGGGGATCTGCAGAGCACTTGATATCTTTTGAACCACTTGAGATGTGAAGTGTGTTCCATTGTCAGATTCCATCCACTGAGGAAGGCCGATGCGAGGAATGATCTCCTTAACAAACTTAAGAGCCACTGTCTTGGCAGTGTTGTTGCGACATGGGAAGGCTTCAGGCCGTCCGCTGAATCGATCCACTAAGACGAGAAGGTACCTGTACCCTTGAGTCCTGGGAAACTCAGTAAAGTCTATTTGCCACACTAATCCTGGGCCTGGGGTAGGTTCCAGGGTGGCTGGTGGCACTGCTACTCCTGGTCGAGGGTTATTCTTTTGGCAAATTAAACCTTCAGCTTGTACCTGTGATGTTAGTGGTTTAAGTCCAGAGGTTAGAAAATATTTATTCATGAGCTGGATAAGAGCCTCTCTGCCTGCGTGTGTGGTTTGATGCAGTTTCTGTAACACTGGTTGAATCAGGCCCTTGGGCAGGAGGATTTTTCCCTCTGTGGAATAAAGCCATCCCTCCTTTTCCTGGAGACCGAGACTGTCAGCCAGGTTTCTGTCCTCTTGGGAGTACTGAGGGGCTGCAAGCTCACCCACTGATGGGATGAGGGCATGCATTTGGGCATTCTTCTCTGTTGGTGATTTCAGGATAGCAGCTCGCTTAGTTTCTTTGTCTGCTCTGGCATTGCCCTTGATTACATCTTGATCTTCCCTCTGACGGGCTTTGCAATGTACCACTGCTACTGCTGAGGGGAGTTGTACTGCTTCTAAAAGCCGGCGTGAGCATGCAATACCCCAAAAGCATACTTTGAATCAGTAAAAATATTAACCCGTTTGTCTTTTGCCAGCTCAAGGGCACGGGTCAGGGCCACTAGTTCAGCAAGCTGGGCAGATGTTCCTGCCGGTAAACTCTTAGCTTCCACGGTATCATGAAGAGACACAATAGCATAACTAGCCCCCCTTTGCCCATCCACAACAGTACTACTTCCATCTGTATACCATTCCAAGTCAGCATTTGGGAGTGGCTGATTTTTTTTGATCTGGGCGGCTAGAATACTGAACATCTATGATTTCTAAACAGTCATGTTCCTGCTTCTCTGTCTCTGGTAGCAGGGTAGCTGGATTAAGGGAGGGACAGATCTGTAGGGTGACTTCAGGATTCTCTAACAGCTTTGCCTGGTACCGAGCAACCCGAGCCTGTGTGAGCCAAAGACCACCCTTAGTGTCCAGCAAGGCTCGGACCATATGGGGAATATACACTTGGACAGTTCCTCCCAGTGTCAGCTTTCCGCTTCCCCAAGTACTAGAGCAGTAGCTGCGACCGCCCTCAAACAGGCTGGCCATCCCCTTGAAACTTGATCCAGTTGCTTAGAAAAGTATGCCACAGGACACTTCCAGGCACCTAATAGCTGAAATGCCCTGTCCGCTTCTGGGGACCGGTGAAAAGGGGTCATGTTCCGTTCCCTTAACACATTTATACAGAGGTTTAGCCCACAGTCCAAACTCTGGAATCCATATTCTGCAAAAACCTGCCATGCCCAGGAATGCCCTAAGCCGTTTGCTGGGGATGGGAACTTGGCAGATAGCCTCCTTCCTTTCGTTTGAGAGCTGTCTCTCTCTCTGCCTGATGTGAAATCCCAAATATTGAACCTCTGAAAGCGCAATTTGGGCTTTGCTTTGAGATACCCTGTATCCTCGCAGTCCAATAAAGTTTAGGAGATTCACAGTAGCTCTGAGACAAGGGATTAGATCCACAGCAGCAATTAGCAAGTCATCTACATATTACAGCAAGAGGGCTTTGTCTGAATTATCCCACTCCTCCAAGTCTCTGGCCAAAGCCTGTCCAAACAGAGTGGGGGAATTTTTAAATCCTTGAGCCAATACTATCCAGCAAAACTGCCTTTTAACCCTTCTGTTGTCCTCATTATGCCTTGCAGTATTTTGCAGATCTCACTTGCTTGGGTACATTCAGGCCCCCTCTTTTTCTTGGTTGTCAGCAAAGTCTTGGCTATGAACAATGTCCTTGGACTGAGGCCAGCTGTATTTTCCTCTCAGTTAACTCATTTTGTGCTTTTTTCTCTTCTCCCTTTCTCGGCTTCTTCTAACTTCCAAAGGAACCTTCTACTCTTCACTTATACACTTTTCTCTAACCATTAACACATACTCATTGCCATCCCTTTCCAGTAACATAATTTCTGTGCAAAGCTTTGATGCAACAAACCAGGACAAGCACACTCACTTCTGAGGATTCCACTCTGTACAACCTCTGGTGTCCAATAGCTTTCCCTTTTTAAACCTTAAATGCCTTCTCTTTCTTTACCAGATCTTTTATCTGATATTTTGTTACCCAAAAACAAATTCAAATCTTTTATTCTCCTGGCTTTGACTACCCTGCTGCAGCCACAATCTTTGGTCTTTATTTAAAACAATTTAAATCTTGTAAAGCATTAAGTCACCTTAAGGATTAAATGCTAAATACCTTAAACAACACTAGTTTCCTGTGTCTGGCAAAAGTATTCTCAGTTTTGCAACTTTAAAACAATACCAATTCATCTTAAACTTATAAAACACAGATTGTATACAGCAGGAGTGTTCTTCAGCAAATTAGACTAACGTATTCAGAGTCGAATAATTCCACTTAAATAACCTCCTGCCTGAATTACTTACAGACATTCCTACCAAGTTTCACTGCTTGATTCCCTCTAGCAACTACAGAGTTAACTTCTCACTCTCTTTTCTTAAATCACTTGCTTGTCTCCCAAAACGACACCCAATCAACTCAGATTTTACCATTCCAATTATTGTCCTGGGGATTTGAAATCCCCATGCTTATAATTACTTACTCTTTTCCTTCCACTATGCCCTCAAAGTTTCCAACCTGTTTTCCAATCTCTCTGTCTGTTGCCTGCCCGCTTGGGCCCGATCCTGCTTTTCTTGCTGAACCGTCCCTTCCATGGGCACCGGCTTTTTTTTCACTACCAATTTAGCTAGGAGGGTGGGTTTCTCAACTAGCCCCCACCCTTCCTGGTCTCTTCCCTTAAACATTCTTACTCATAAGGCTACCCGAGTCCTCCCTCGTGAGGCTTATGACTAGCTAGGCAACCTTCAAAGATAGAAATGAACTTGCTTGGATTCGTTGAGAATTCTCCTGCCTCTGCCTTAAAAGCAGCCAGATGTTAAAAGCAACATGACACAAGATCCTGTGTTCCTGGACGGGCTACCACACTCTCAGTAATCAACGGATACAATCCCACCAAGGGGGGGGGGGTACTCTCTAAAGCCTGTGGGGGTGAAGGAGCCGAAGGGGACACCGATTCTGGCATTACAACAGTGGGAGGGTTCTGGGGTTTAGCAGCCGTTACTACCGAGCCTGTCGGAGTCAAATGGCACTTGAGCAAGATATCAGTCCTATTTCTTAACACCATAAACGTATATGTTAACATACATTCCAGGGGTGTCCCAGCATATGTGCTTTGTCCGGACCCCATTATGCTCGTGTCTAATTAAACCTGGTCACGGGTTCGACCGACCCCCCTTGCGATCAAGATATCCTGGTCACGGGGTTTCCCCTAGCAGGAGTCTCGGTGCGGCTAGAGTTGGTTTAAGTCCTAGACCTGGTTTTTACAATTTTGGTTTCCAGCATATCATTAGTATGAAGAAAAACAGTACCCCTGCCAAGAATAAAAGCAAGCCCTGGGGCTTTTCTACATCCCAGTAATTGTCCAGTGCGGCCCACAGACTAGGAAAGTTAGTGAAATTATTTATTAAACGTTGCCTGCTTTGTTATCATAACCACAAAACATTTGTCCATCTACAATACCTTCCCACACAGGGATTACCCAAAGGGCCCAATTTACACTGCGGGGGCGTTATCCCTCAAACCCAAGAGGTAAATGCACTTACCGCCCAGAGTGGCCGCATCCGGCTGTTGGACCTTCCCCTTCTTCTGGTACCGTCTTATCTCCGTGTCGTTAGGAGTTCTCTTTAGAGAGGACACAGCCGCCCCGACCGATTGTGACGACCCGAGGCCCGAGCAAACCAACAGCTCGAGGTGGCCACTCCTCGGAATCGCCTTCGGTCGCCGGTCAGTGTCCTCCACAGGGAGAGAAGTCCCGGCGGAGTCGCCAGTTTGTTAGCCAAATAGGGCTCGTTTCCCCCCGGAGCTTACCTAATTACACCAAGGAGGCACGGAGAGACATAAAGACAGGTACCAGGTTCTTTATTTGTCAGTCAGCTGAGAGGGCACTCCTCGGCTCGTGCCAGAAGAGACACACCTTACATGGGCGACATAGGCCCTTTTTATAATCAGTAACAAACAACTCAGTTCTCATCCTTTTTACGTCATTATGCTGACCAATAGATAACAGGTTACACAGAATACATATTATTTTGGGGAAGGAGATACAAGAGACATCTGTTGCGGATACATTTGTCATTTTGAAGGGAGAACACAGTACGTTCCTTGACCCTTTGCACTAAATACCTTGGGGATATATGGGA
>NW_020707353.1:0-1363 GCF_002925995.2 Terrapene triunguis
GGCTGTGCATGCTGGTTTGTTATTGTAGGGTCAGTCGGTGCAGGGGCAGTGCATGCTGGTTTGTTATTGTAGGGTCATCAGTGTTGCACAGGGAGGATGCGCTCTAGGGCCAGAAGAGGTATTTTTGCTGCTCCCTTGCTGGAGTTCTGTTTCAAAGGCGAGCGGTGGCTCACCATGCATCGCCTTCGCCTCTTACAGCGCGGCTGATTAATATTCTGCGGCGGGAGGCCCAGCTGTCACAGCGGAGGACTACAAGTGAAACGAGTGGGCTCCGGAGGATTGGCCTGGGAGCGTCCCGAGTTCATAAATAATCCGGGACTCACTGCTCCTTCTTAAATATTTGAAGCAGAGTTTTTCCAAAGGCAGTTTAAGTGCTCCTTGCATAATTCTGGATTTAATGGCACTTCAAATAAACGAAACGGATTCAAATCCTGGCATGGGATTCAGAGGGACTGGCAAAGGAACAGCCTCAAACCAAGAAACTCCCACCCCATCAGTGTAGCTAGGCCTAGATAAACATTGGTTTGTTATTGTAGGGTCTCCTGCTCAGTCTGGCTTTATTGTAGGGTAAAAATTGTCCTGACGTGCCCAAGCCTCATTTTCAAAAGTAACTAAGGCCAAGATACTCAAAGGTGTAGAGGTTCCTTATTCCCACTGATTTTGCTGGCTGTTGACCTCCTAAATACACAGGAGTTAGACACCTAAATACCTTGGAGGAACTTGGCCGTAGTACTTTTGAAAATGGGACTTAGACACTTTGGAAAATGTGACCTAGTCTAGTGACTCGGCCACTGGACTGGGAGTCAGGACACCCGGGTTCCAATCTTGGCTGAGCCACATTTTTTCACTGGAAATGATCTGCCCCACGCAAATGTCCATTTTCATTCCAATTTTCAATTTGCCGACCAGGGCGAATTCAACCGAACAGCATCGTGTTGGATCGACATTGCCAACCCCAGCACGCTTCCGTTCGGCGTTCAAACGGCATTTCATTTGGCTCTTTGGCCGTGGAAAACCGTTGGTTTAACCATTTCACGTGGGGGAGTTTTTGATTTTTTTCATCTACCTTTTCCAATGGAAGAGGGGGGAGGTTAGAGTCGGGACAGGAAACACGTTTTTGAACTGAACAAAGTGTGAAGAAGAAGATTCTGAGGCCGAAGGGACCACTGTGCTCATCAAGTCTGACCTCCTGTGTTACACAGGCCAGAAACCTGCCCCCCAAAAATTCTAGACTGTAAAACGGCCAATGAGAGCTACTGTCTCTCCTTTTCCTAACTTCTCCCAACCTTTCTCCAGGGACAATAAGAGACAAGGCCGTATAAACCCCGAAGCCCCAAGCCAATATAGAAACAGACGTTTTCGA
>NW_020707354.1:0-1333 GCF_002925995.2 Terrapene triunguis
TCAGTCGGTGCAGGGGCTGTGCATGCTGGTTTGTTATTGTAGGGTCATCAGTGTTGCACAGGGAGGATGCGCTCTAGGGCCAGCAGAGGTATTTTTGCTGCTCCCTTGCTGGAGTTCTGTTTCAAAGGCGAGCGGTGGCTCACCATGCATCGCCTTCGCCTCTTACAGCGCAGCTGATTAATATTCTGCGGCGGGAGGCCCAGCTGTCACAGCGGAGGACTGCAAGTGAAACGAGTGGGCTCCGGAGGATTGGCCTGGGAGCGTCCCGAGTTCATAAATAATCCGGGACTCACTGCTCCTTCTTAAATATTTGAAGCAGAGTTTTTCCAAAGGCAGTTTAAGTGCTCCTTGCATAATTCTGGATTTAATGGCACTTCAAATAAACGAAACGGATTCAAATCCTGGCATGGGATTCAGAGGGACTGGCAAAGGAACAGCCTCAAACCAAGAAACTCCTACCCCATCAGCGTAGCTAGGCCTAGATAAACATTGGTTTGTTATTGTAGGGTCTCCTGCTCAGTCTGGCTTTATTGTAGGGTAAAAATTGTCCTGACGTGCCCAAGCCTCATTTTCAAAAGTAACTAAGGCCAAGATACTCAAAGGTGTAGAGGTTCCTTATTCCCACTGATTTTGCTAGCTGTTGACTTCCTAAATACACAGGAGTTAGACACCTAAATACCTTGGAGGAACTTGGCCGTAGTACTTTTGAAAATGGGACTTGGACACTTTGGAAAATGTGACCTAGTCTAGTGACTCGGCCACTGGACTGGGAGTCAGGACACCCGGGTTCCAATCTTGGCTGAGCCACATTTTTTCACTGGAAATGATCTGCCCCACGCAAATGTCCATTTTCATTCCAATTTTCAATTTGCCGACCAGGGCGAATTCAACCGAACAGCATCGTGTTGGATCGACATTGCCAACCCCAGCACGCTTCTGTTCGGCGTTCAAACGGCATTTCATTTGGCTCTTTGGCCGTGGAAAACCGTTGGTTTAACCATTTCACGTGGGGGAGTTTTTGATTTTTTTCATCTACCTTTTCCAATGGAAGAGGGGGGAGGTTAGAGTCGGGACAGGAAACACTTTTTTGAACTGAACAAAGTGTGAAGAAGAAGATTCTGAGGCCGAAGGGACCACTGTGCTCATCTAGTCTGACCTCCTGTGTTACACAGGCCAGAAACCTGCCCCCCAAAAATTCTAGACTGTAAAACGGCCAATGAGAGCTACTGTCTCTCCTTTTCCTAACTTCTCCCAACCTTTCTCCAGGGACAATAAGAGACAAGGCAGTATAAACCCCGAAGCCCCAAGCCAATATAGAAACAGACGTTTTCGA
>NW_020707355.1:0-5236 GCF_002925995.2 Terrapene triunguis
CAGGAGCAGGCACTGCTTTCAGGCGAGAGTGATGAATCCAGTTCTTGAGTCCTTCGACCTTTGCTGCTGTATGGGAGACCAGCAGGACGGTGTGGGGTCCCTTCCACTTCTCTTGGAGAGGCTCGTCCTTCCAGGTCCGAACGAGTACGGAGTCACCTGGCTGCAAGGAGTGGATCGGGGCATCCAGCGGGAGAGGCTGCAAATCTTTGGTGTACCTGTGGAGAGAACAAAGAACAGCAGACAGAGAGCACATGTACTGAGATAAGAAACCACAGCCTACCTCCCACTCCCCTGCCAGAACCGGTGTACCGTTCATAGGCCATGCCCTTCCAAACATAATCTCGAAGGGACAGAGCCCTAACCTGCCCTTTGGGAGAGCGCGAATGCGGAGCAAAACAAGGGGTAGAGCATCAGGCCACTTAAGGGAAGCCTCTTGGCAGACCTTTGAGAGGTGCCGCTTAAGTGTCTGATTTGTGCGTTCCACTACCCCACTGGCCTGCGGTCGCCATGGAGTGTGGAGCTTCCAGGGGATTTGCAGGGCATCCGATATCTTCTGAACAACTTGGGATGTAAAGTGTGTTCCGTTGTCAGATTCCATCCACTGGGGGAGTCCAAAGCGAGGAATGATTTCCTTGACAAACTTAAGAGCCACCGTTCTGGCAGTGTTGTTACGACATGGGAAGGCTTCAGGCCATCCGCTGAATCGGTCCACTAAGACGAGAAGGTATCTGAATCCTTGGGTCCGGGGGAACTCAGTAAAATCTATTTGCCAAACTAGTCCTGGGCCTGGGGTAGGTTCCAGAGTGGCTGGTGGCACTGACACTCCAGGTCGAGGGTTGTTCTTTTGGCAGACTAAACATTCAGCCTGCACCTGGGAGGCCAGAGGCCTAAGTCCAGAGGTTAGAAAGTATTTATTCATAAGCTGGGAAAGAGCTTCTCTACCTGCGTGGGTAGACTGATGTAGTTTCTGTAGTACTGGCCGTATTAGATTCCTTGGTAGGAGGATTTTTCCTTCCGTGGAGTGGAGCCATCCCTCCTTTTCCCGGAGCCTAAGTGTGTTGGCTAGGTTCCTCTCTTCGTGAGAGTACTGAGGGGTCGGGAGCTCCCCCACTGATGGGATGAGGGCATGCATATGGGCATCTTTAGCTTCCTGTGGTTCCAGGGTAGCAGCTCGCTTGGCCTCTCTGTCCGCCCTGGCATTACCCTTAGCCACATCTTGATCTTCTCTTTGATGAGCCTTGCAGTGTATCACTGCTACTTCTGAGGGGAGCTGTACCGCTTCTAAAAGCCGGAGAATTTGAGGCCCATGTTTAACCGGAGAACCTTGGGCTGTCAACATTCCTCTTTCCTTCCACAGACCGGCATGGGCGTGTAGTATTCCAAAGGCATATCTGGAATCAGTAAAAATGTTAACCTTTTTTCCTTTTGACAGTTCAAGTGCACGGGTTAAGGCTACCAATTCAGCCAGCTGAGCTGATGTCCCAGCAGGTAAACCCTCTGCTTCCACAGTCTTATGGAGAGATACAATAGCATAGCCTGCCCTCCTCTGTCCGTTTACAACTGTACTGCTGCCGTCAGTATACCACTCATAATCAGCATTAGGGAGGGGTTGATCTTTTAAGTCTGGGCGGCTGGAGTATTGGACATCTATGATTTCCAGACAGTCATGTTCCTGCTCCTCTGTCTCCGGTAACAGGGTGGCTGGGTTAAGGGAGGGACAGGTCTGTAGGGTAACTTCAGGATTTTCTAACAGTTTTGCTTGATACCGAGCAACCCGAGCCTGTGTAAGCCAGAGACCACCCTTAGTATCCAGCAGGGCTTGAACCATATGGGGAGTATACACTTGCACAACTCCTCCCAGTGTCAATTTCTCAGCTTCCCCAAGGACTAGGGCAGTTGCTGCGACCGCCCTCAAACAGGCTGGCCATCCCTTTGAAACTTGATCCAGTTGTTTAGAGAAATATGCCACAGGACGCTTCCAGGCACCTAATAGCTGGGTAAGCACTCCCAGGGCCACCCCTCTCCGTTCATGCACATACAGTTGGAATGGCTTAACTAGGTCCGGCAGGCCTAGAGCTGGAGCTTCCATTAGTTTCCTTTTTAAGATTTTAAATGCCCTGTCCGCTTCTGGGGACCAGTGAAAGGGGTCATGATCCGCTCCCTTAACGCATTCATACAAGGGTTTAGCCCACAGTCCAAACTCTGGGATCCATATTCTGCAGAAGCCTGCCATGCCCAGAAATGCCCTGAGTTGTTTACGATTGCTTGGAATAGGAATTTGACAGATAGCTTCCTTTCTTTCACTTGAAAGCTGACGTTCCCCCTGCCTGATGTAAAATCCTAAATACCGTACTTCTGGGAGAGCAATCTGAGCCTTACTCTGTGCTACTCGATATCCTCTGAGTCCAACAAAGTTCAGGAGGCTCACAGTGGCTTTAAGACAAGGGATTAGACCCACAGCAGCAATCAACAAGTCATCCACATATTGCAGGAGGAGGACCCTGTCTTCATTGTCCCACTCCTCCAAGTCTCTGGTCAAAGCCTGGCCGAACAAAGTGGGGGAATTTTTAAATCCCTGGGCCAGCACGGTCCAGCAAAGCTGCTTTTTAACCCTTCTGTTGTCCTCCCACTCGAAGGAGAAAATCTCCTGAGATTGGGTGTCGACCGGAATCGTGAAGAAAGCATCCTTCAAATCTAGGACAGAAAAATGGGTATACTGCCCCCCTATAGAGGCCAACAGTGTATACGGGTTTGGAACAAGGGGGTGCAGAGTCTTAACCCGCTCATTAACCGCCCTTAGGTCCTGAACCAGCCGGTATGTGCCATTGGGCTTTCGCACGGGCAGAATGGGGGTGTTCCAAGCTGACTGGCATTCTCGTAGTACACCGCACTCTAGGAACCGATCTATAGTCTCTTGCAGTCCCTCTCTGGCTTCCCTCTTAATCGGATACTGTTTGATTTGCACTGGGCTTTTGCCTGGGAGAAGCTGAATATGAACAGGGGTCTGACGGTTTGCCTTCCCTGGGACCCCTGATGCCCATACCAGAGGAAAAACCTGCTTTTCCCACTGGCTCCATTCTGGGGCTTGCATGGCTGAGGGCTCAGTTGCAAGAGTCATTATCCAGGCATTCTCTGGGGGTAAGGTGAGGGTTATTTCATCTTGGGTGAAATGCAGGGTGGCACCTAAGCGACAAAGCAGGTCCCGTCCCAATAGAGGCGTTGGACAATCGGGGAGGTAAACTAGTTTGTGAGATAGAGTTCTGTTTCCCAAAGCACATTCCGCTGGGGCATATACTGGGCACTTGGTTCCTTTCCCTGTGGCACCCACCACAGTGAGGGAATCTGCCACAGGCAGCTGCAGGGGTTGGTTTACAGCGGTTCGTGCAGCTCCAGAGTCTATTAAAAAGTCTATGTCTGAATCTCCCACCCGCATTTTTACTCGGGGTTCCGGGGGCAGGATAGTCCGTCTCCCCTGACACCCCTATTCTTGATCCTCCGCTGCCATCATAGGGGTACCTTCCCTCTCGGGGCACTCATTTTTCCAATGTCCCTCCTTTCGGCATCTGGCACACTGGTTGCGACCCAGACGCCTTTCCTGTGAGCCAGGGCACCCACGTCCACGTCCTCTCATTCCCCGGCCCCTTCCACCTTCCTGGAATTTTCCCTTGCCACCGGCCTGTACTGCTGCAACCATCATTTTCGCTTGCCTCTTTTCCTTTTCTTCCTCCCTAAGGCTGTAAGCCCTGTTTGCAGTTTCCAGAATCTGTGCTATGGTCATGCCCATCAAATCCTCCTTTTTCTGCAGTTTCCTTTTAATATCAGGGGCTGCACGGCTGGTAAAGATACCCTTTATGATTGCCTCAGTTTCCGGTTCATCAGGGTTTGCATTAGTAGTTTGCCTGATGGTATCCCGGATACGCTGCAGAAAAGCAACCGGACTCTCTTTTGGCTCCTGTGCTAGCTCATAAGGCTTAGCCCAATTGTTATGTCGGACAGCTGAGTGTCGGAGACCATGTAATAGGAGCTCCTTGTATACAGTGAGACGCGTTTGGCCCGCAGGGTCATTAGGATTCCACCCGGGATCTGCTAGGGGGACCTGGACTGCAACAGTAGGGACGTGATGTGGATTCAGTTCATGTCTCTTCTGTGCCTCCTCCCTTGCTTTAGACACAACCTGATTACGCTCCACCTCAGACAACAGGGTCCGCATAAGGACATTACAGTCATCCCAGTCAGGTTTACAGCTAGCCAAACACCCTTCAAAGGCTGAGATAAACTTGCTTGGGTTCGTAGAGAATTCCCCTGCCTGTGCCTTAAAAGCTGCCAGGTCCACTGGGTTAAAAGGCACATGGGTGTAAACCTGCATAGTAGTGGCTCGGCGATTGTCTGATCCAGGGCGGGCTATCCGAGTCTCAGTAAGTAATGGATAGAATCCCACCAAGGGGGCAATCTCTGGGACCTGAGAGACCCTGTCTTTATATGGTGGGGGTGTTGGAGCCGAAGGGGACACCGACTCTGCCATCACAACCGGAGGAGGGTTCTGGGGACTAACTGTAGTTACTACCGAACCTGACGGAGTCAAATTACACCTTTGCAAAAGATCTGACCTATCTCTTAACAACATAAACAACTGTACATACATATGTTCATTCCATTTACCCGTACGCTGACAAAACAAAAGCAATTGAAGGATCGTATTATAATTGAGTGATCCCTCCGGTGGCCACCTTTCCTGGTCCTCTAGCTGATATTGAGGCCAGTCTACTGTACAGAATCTTTTCAGTTTACTTTTAATCAACGGATCCGATCCAAACACTTTCCAGTTCACCAGAATGCATTCCAAGGGTGTACACCTTGCCCTGCCTGCCGTACTCTGTCCCTGCCCCATATTAGGGAGACTCTGGGCGTCCCCAAGTCAAAACAGGTAGACACTGGGCATCCCCAGGTCAAGACAGATAAAGTCCCCACTGGACTGTTCCTACCTTATCCACAGGACCGGTTCCCCACCGTCGCCCGCGGCCACAGCTGCTTCTCCACTACTCAAGCGCGTTGCACCGTTGTGCCCTCCGGGGTCAACCAAACCACGTCTCCGCTGAGGCCCCCGATGAAGTCACCGGTGAGCTCTGGGCGTCGGTCGTCGCCGTAGTCCGTCGGCCTCCAGGAGGGATCCGGGCAAGGCTAAATTTCAGCCTCGAGCCAGGGCCGGCTCCAGGTTTTCTGCCGCCCCAAGCGGCAA
>NW_020707355.1:5336-6148 GCF_002925995.2 Terrapene triunguis
GCAGCAATTCGGCGGTAGGTCCTTCGCTCCCAGAGCGACTGAGGGACCCGCCGCCGAATTGCCGCGGAAGACCCCGGACATGCCGCCCCAACAGCGCCCGAAGTGCCGCCCCTTCCTATTGGCCGCCCCAAGCACCTGCTTCTTTAGCTGGTGCCTGGAGCCGGCCCTGCCTCGAGCCCCACGTTGGGCGCCAAAAACTGTTGCTGGCACAGAGGTGCCCGAGGCAAAGCAACAGGGGTTCGTTGCCCGGCGTGCTTCGCGCCAATAAACACACCAGGTGGAGAAGCAAACAAAGTTTATTTGAGATCTCAAAGCGGTGCTAGGAGACAGGCACGTCTCAAATCGAGCACAGTAACAGAAACAGTTTTTTTTTCCTTTATACCTTTACAGTCAAGCCTCACCCCCCCCTTCCCCCGCTACCCCTCCCTTCCCTCCCCCCATTCCTCTCTCTCTACCCCTCCCATCCCTGGTAACAATTACTAAGCAAATAGCAATTACATTTAAGCAGTTAGTTTATGTTGGCAGCTATAAGTTCAGCTCGTTAGTAACTTCTTGAACTACTATCTTGTCCCGTTCCTTTGATTTCCTTCGGCCAGAGGTATGCAGGCCTCATTATACTGCAAAAAGGGGGGTTTACCACTGATATCAAGCTGCTTACACATTTCACTTGCACCTGGCTTTTGAGGTCGATTAGAGTTTAAACATGGAAGGAGTTTGGTTCAGGCCTAGTGCAGGAAGGCTTCATTGACACTTGTGATTTTCCACCCTCCTGAGTCACCTGGCGTGATGGTGATGCCTGGTGACGTCAACAA
>NW_020707356.1:0-2592 GCF_002925995.2 Terrapene triunguis
GTGCTATAGTGGCATGGGGATAATGGTCAAGCTTTGAAATCTTTGCAATGTGCAATTGGTAATAGGGTAGGGGAGAGAAATGGAACATGGTAATACTATGGTATAAAATATATAGGAATGACAGAGTTGGTTGTGCTGGTGGGGGAGTGGCACTATATGTGAAAGAAAGCATGGAGTCAAATACAGTAAAAATCTTAACTGAATCAAACTGTACAATGGAATCCCTATGGATAGAAAATGCCATGCTTGATTCATAAGAGTATAGCAGTACGAATACACTACCGATCACCTGATCAGGATGGTGACAGTGGCTGTGAAATGCTCAAGGAGATTAGAGAGACTACAAAAATAGGAAACTCATTAATAAGGGGTGAATTTCAACTATCCCCGTATTGACTGGGTACATGTCACCTCAGGGTGGGATAAAAAGAGAAAATTTCTAGACACCATTAATGACTGCTTCTTGAAGCAGCTAGTCCTGAAACCCACAAGGAGAGAGGCGATTCTTGATTTAGTCCTAAGTGGTGCACAGGATCTGGTCCAAGAGGTGAATATAGCTGAACCGCTCAGGAATAGTGACCAAAATATAGTTAAATTTAAACATCCTTGTAGGGGAAAAATACCAAAGAAGCCCACCACAGCAGCATTTAGCTTCAAAAAGGGGAACTACAGAAAAATGAGGAAGGTAATTAAATGGAAATTAAAAGGAACCGTCACAAGAGTGAAATGCCTGCAAGTTGTATGGAAACTTTTAAAAAACACCATAATAGAGGCTCAAATTAAATGTATACCCTAAATAAAAAAAAATTAAAAATCCAACAAAACAAAACAATGACCAAAAAATGCCATCATGGCCAAATAACAGAGTAAAAGAGGTGATTAGAGGCAAAAAGGCATCCTTTAAAAATTGGAAGTCAAATCCTACTGAAGAAACTACAAAGGAGCATGAACTCTGGCAAGTCAAGGGTAAAGTATAATTAGACATGCCAAAAAAGAATTTGAAGCGCAACTAGCGAAAGACACAAAAACTAACAGCTATTTTTTTAAAAGCATCAAGCCTGCTGAACAATCAGTGGGGCCATGGGATGATCGAGGTATTGAAGGAGCATTCAAGGAAGACAAGGCCATTGCAGAGAAGTAAAATGAATTCTTTGCATTGGTCTTCATTGCAGAAGATGTGAGGGAGGTTCTCACACATGACAAGTCTGGGGAACTATCCCAGATTGAAATGTCATTAGAGCAGATTTTGGAACAAATTGATAAAAAAAACCAACAACACGTCACCCAAACCAGATGGTATTCACCCAAGAGTTCTGAGGGAACTCAAATATGAAATTGCAGAACTACTAACTGTGGTATATAACCTATCGCTTGAACCAGCCTCTGTACCAGATGACTGGAGAATAGCTAATTTAACATTGAGTTTTTAAAAAAGGCTCCATAGGCAATCCTGGCAATTACAGGATCGTAAGCTTAACTTCCATGCCAGGCAAATTGGTTGAAACTGAGGCAAAGAACAGACTTATCAGTCATAGATTAACACAATTTAACAGGGGAAGAGTCAACATGGCTTTTGTAAAGGGAAATCATGCCTCATCAATTTCTTAGAATTCTTTGAGGCGATCAACAAACGTATGGACAAGGATGATCCAGTGTACATAGTATGCTTGGACTTTCAGAAATCCTGTAACAAGGATCTTAACAAAGGCTCTTACGCAAAGTCAGCAGTCGTGATAAAAGGGAAGGTTAAAAGACAGCAAACAAAGGAATAAATGGCCAATTTTCACAATGGAGAGAGGTGAACAGCGAGGTCCCCCCAAGGATCTGTACTGGGACAAGTGCTGTTCAATATATTCATAAATGATCTGGAAAAAGGGGTAAACAGATGGCAAAGTTCGCAGACACAAAATTACTCAAGATAGTTAAGTCCAAAGCCGACTGCGAAGCATTACAAAGGATCTCACAAAACTGCGTGACTGGGCAACAAAAATGGCAGATGAAATTCAATGTTGATAAATGCAAAGTAATGCACTTTGGAAAACATAATCCCAATTTTACGTACAAAATGATGGGGACAAAATTAGCTGTTACCACTCAAGAAAGAGATCTTGGAGTCATCATGGATAGTTCTCTCAAAACATCTGCTCAATGTGCAGCGGGTGTCAAAAAAGATAATGTTAGGACCCATTAGGGAAGGGGTAGAGAATAAAACAGAAAATATCATAATGTCACTCTATAAATCCATGGTCCCCCCACACGTTGCACTTCTGGTCATCCCAACAAAAAAAAAAAAAAAAAAAAAAAGATATATTAAAATTGGGAAAAGTACAGAGAAGGGCAACAAAAATGAGTAAGGGTATGGAACAGCTTCTATATGAAGAGAGGTTAAAATGACTGGGACTGTTCAGCTTAGAAAAGAGATGACTGAGGGGGGATATGAAAGAAGTCTATAAAATCATGAGTGGTGTGGAGAAAGTGAATAGGGAAGTGTTATTAATCCCTTCACTTAACACAAGAACTAGGGGTCAGGTTAATTATGAAATTAATAGGCAGCAGGTTTAAAACAAACAAGAGGAAGTATTTCTTCACACA
>NW_020707357.1:0-5276 GCF_002925995.2 Terrapene triunguis
ACTCTCCCGAGTTACCTGGTAGCTATGCCTAGGGGGGGTCCCCAACAATCCCTCCTTTGAGAACACTCAACAAACCTTTGTCAGAGTTTTCTCATACTCTAAAGACAGAATGCGATTAAGCTCCATACAATCAGGATCATCAATGAGAGGATATAAGGGAACCTCTGGAGAGGGGGAGGTACAAATCTTACATATGAGCACTTTACAGCAAATGACCAAAAGAATAAGAACAAAACATATTACAACACCTGTGAGCAAGATGCGAACAATGCTTCCCCCTATATCTCCTAGTTTCCCTAAACCAGGTGTCCAACCCCAAAGGGAATCCAAAATAGTGGGTTCCCCTTCCTGGGCCTTCCATTGATTAAAGGCCCGTTCAGCTGACAAGATGTGCGTGTTAATGTCCTGTGAAAACTCTGGGACATAGGTACAACACTCTTCTCCAATAAGGGCACAGACCCCGCCTCGCGAGGCTAACACATAATCTAGGGCCTGACGGTTCTGTAAAGCCAGCAGTCGAAGCTGGTACAGCTCAGAACTTATGCTTTTCTCTATGGCTAGGGTATCATTGGCAAACTTAAATTGTCAGAGGTGCTGCTGCTGGTAACCATCCACCTTTGACAAAAGTCTGACCAATTTTGGGGTACTACTCTCCAGGGCAATTCCGCTGAATGATGGGGAGTCTGGGCACATATCCAACAGTTGGAAAGATTGAACTCACGGGCAAAGGCAATTTTCAGGGCCTCATATGTGTTGGTAGCCATATCTGCAGGGATGGCTCCCCATCCTGCATGCGATGTGGGTGAAACAGTAGGTAACAGAAGAATTGCCTCTGTGATAAAAAGAAATGCTGTGAGAGACCCTAAACCTAAACCCATATTGTAATCACCACAACCCAAATACCCAGAGTACAATAAGAATTATTGACACTAAACAAGTCAAAAAATAACAAGACCAAATACACAGGCCAGGTCCGCCTTCTGTGAGAAAATAAAACCAATGTTCAGGGTTCTCGCGAGGAGTATGTTGTGACTGTTCAGAAAGATCACAACGCATTCCCAGTGATCCTTACTGTCTTTTGAATAACAGCTTAAGTCCCAAATCGTCGTTAGCAGTCTTCTCCGCAGGCTGGACAGTCCACTGTTTAGGAATGGGCACTGCTTTCAGTCGAGAGTGATGAATCCAGTTCTTGTGTCCTTCGACCTTTGCCGCTGTATGGGTGACAAGCAGGACGGTGTGGGGTCCCTTCCACTTCTCTTGGAGAGGCTCGTCCTTCCAGGTCCGCACGAGAACGGAGTCACCAGGCTGCAGGGAGTGGACCGGAGTATCCAGCAGAAGAGGCTGTGAATCTTTGGTGTATCTGTGAAGAGAAGAAAGAACAGCAGACAGAGAGCACATATACTGAGACAAAAAACCACACCCCATTTCCCATTCCCCTGCCAGAACTGGGGTACCATTCATAGGCCATGCTCTTCCAAACATAATCTCGAAGGGACTAAGCCCTATCCTACCCTTAGGGAGAGCACGAATGCGAAGTAACACAAGGGGCAAGGCATCAGGCCACTTAAGAGAGGCCTCCTGACAGACCTTTGAGAGGTGTCGCTTGAGTGTCTGATTTGTGCGTTCCACTACTCCACTGGCTTGTGGTCGCCAGGGTGTGTGGAGTTTCCAGGGGATTTGCAGAGCACTTGATATCTTTTGAACCACTTGAGATGTGAAGTGTGTTCCATTATCAGATTCCATCCACTGAGGAAGGCCGAAGCGAGGAATGATCTCCTTGACAAACTTAAGAGCCACTGTCTTGGCAGTGTTGTTGCGACATGGGAAGGCCTCAGGCCATCCGCTGAATCGATCCACTAAGACAAGGAGGTACCTGTATCCTTGGGTCCTGGGAAACTCAGTAAAGTCTATTTGCCACACCAATCCTGGGCCTGGGGTAGGTTCCAGGGTGGCTGGTGGCACTGCTACTCCTGTTCGAGGGTTATTCTTTTGGCAGATTAAACATTCAGCTTGTACCTGTGATGCTAGGGGTTTAAGTCCAGAGGTTAGAAAATATTTAGTCATGAGCCGGGTGAGAGCCTCTCTGCCTGCGTGTGTGGTTTGATGCAGTTTCTGCAACACTGATCGAATCAAGCCCTTGGGCAGGAGGATTTTTCCCTCTGTGGAACAAAGCCATCCCTCCTTTTCCTGGAGACCGAGACTGTCAGCCAGGTTTCTGTCCTCTTTGGAGTACTGAGGGGCTGCAAGCTCACCCACTGATGGGATGAGGGCATGCATTTGGGCATTCTCCTCAGTTGGTGGTGATTTCAGGGTAGCAGCTCGCTTAGCTTTCCTGTCTGCTCTGGCATTGCCCTTGGTCACATCTTGATCTTCCCTTTGATGGGCTTTGCAATGCACCACTGCTACTGCTGAGGGGAGTTGTACTGCCTCTAAAAGTCGGAGAATTTGAGACCCATGCTTGACCGGAGAGCCTTGGGCTGTTAGCATTCCCCTTTGTTTCCATAAACCAGCGTGAGCATGCAATACCCCAAAAGCATACTTTGAGTCAGTAAAGATATTAACCCGTTTGGCTTTTGCCAGCTCGAGTGCCCGAGTCAGGGCCACTAGTTCAGCAAGTTGGGCAGATGTTCCTGCCGGTAAACTCTCAGCTTCCACGGTATCATGAAGAGACACAATGGCATAACCAGCCCTCCTTTGCCCATTCACAACAGTACTACTTCCATCTGTATACCATTCCAAGTCAGCATTTGGGAGTGGCTGATCTTTTAGATCTGGGCGGCTAGCATACTGAACATCTATGATTTCTAAACAGTCATGTTCTTGCTTTTCTGTCTCGGGCAGCAGTGTAGCTAGATTAAGGGAGGGACAAATCTGCAGGGTGACTTCAGGATTCTCTAACAGCTTCGCCTGGTACCGAGCAACCCGAGCCTGTGTGAGCCAAAGACCCCCCTTAGTGTCCAGCAAGGCACGGACCATATGAGGAACATACACACTTGCACACTTCCTCCCAGTGTCAGCTTCCAGCTTACTAGAGCCGTAGCTGCGACCGCCCTCAAACAGGCTGGCCATCCCTTTGAAACTTGATCCAGTTGTTTAGAAAAGTATGCCACAGGACGCTTCCAGGCACCTAATAGCTGGGTAAGCATTCCCAAAGCTACCCCTTTTCGTTCATGCACATACAGTTGGAACGGCTTAGATAGATCGGGCAAGCCAAGGGCTGGAGCTTCCATTAGCTTCCTTTTCAAGATTTTAAATGCCCTGTCTGCTTCTGGGCACCAATGAAAGGGGTCATGTTCTGCTCCCTTAACACATTCATACAGAGGTTTAGCCCACAGTCCAAACTCTGGAATCCATATTCTGCAAAAGCCTGCCATGCCCAGGAATGCCCTAAGCCTTTTGCGGTTACTGGGGATTGGAACTTGGCAGATAGCCTCCTTCCTTTCGTTGGAGAGCTGTCTCTCTCCCTGCCTGATGTGAAATCCCAGATATTGAACCTCTGAAAGAGCAATTTGGGCTTTGCTTTGAGATACCCTGTATCCTCGCAGTCCAATAAAGTTTAGGAGACTCACAGTAGCTTTGAGACAAGGGATTAGACCCACAGCAGCAATTAGCAAGTCATCTACATATTGCAACAAGAGGGCTTTGTCTGAATTATCCCACTCCTCCAAATCTCTGGCCAAAGCCTGGCCAAACAGAGTGGGGGAATTTTAAATCCTTGAGCCAATACTGTCCAACACAACTGCCTTTTAACCCTTCTGTTGTCCTCATTATGCTTTGCAGTATTTTGCTGATCTCAGTTGCTTGGGCACATTCAGCCCCCCTTCCTCTTGGTTGTCAGCAAAGTCTTGGCTGTGAACACTGACCTTGGACTGAGGCCAGCTGTATTTTCCTCTCAGTTAACTCATTCCGTGCTTTTTCCTCTTCTCCCTTTCTCGGCTTCTTCTAACTTCCAAAGGAACCTTCCACTCTTCACTCATACACCTTTTCTCCAACCATTAACACATACTTATTGCCATTATACACCTTTTCCAGTAACATAACTTCTGTACAGAACTTTGAAGCAACAAACCAGGACGAGCACACTCACTTCTGAGGATTCCTGTCTGTACAACCTCTGGTGTCCAATAGCTTTCCCTTTTAAACCTTAAATGCCTTCTCTGTCTTCCTCCTCCTTAGCCTTGGCTATAACCTGATTCCGTTCCACTTCAGACAACAGGGTTCTCATAAGTATATTACAGTCATCCCAATCAGGCTTATAACTTGCTAGACAACCTTCAAAAATAGAAATGAACTTGCTTGGATTCGTTGAGAATTCTCCTGCCTCTGCCTTGAAAGCGGCTAAATGTACAGGGTCAAAAGGTACGTGCGAAAATACAGATACTATCTGTGCTGCCCGCTCTTGCGTTCCTGGCCGAGCTACCACACTCTCAGTAATCAACGGATACAATCCCACGGGGGGGGGTACTCTCTAAAGCCTGTGGGGGTGGTGGAGCCGAAGGGGACACCGATTCTGGCATTACAACAGTGGGAGGGTTCTGGGGTTTAGCAGCACATACTACCGAGTCTGTCGGAGTCAAATGGCACTTGAGCAAAATATCAGTCCTATTTCTTAACACCATAAACGTATACGCATAGAGATGTTCATTCCATTTACCTGTTCTCTGACAAAACAAAAGCAACTGAAGGATCGTGTTATAATTAAGTGATCCTTCCGGTGGCCACCTTTCTTGGCACTCCAGCTGGTACTGAGGCCAATCAACTGTACAGAACCTTTTCAATTTACTTTTAATTAACTGATCAGATCCAAACACCTTCCAGTTCACCAGAATGCATTCTAAGGGTGTACACTGTCCCCTGCCGGCTGTACTCTGTCCCTGCCCCATACTGAGGGAGACTCTGGGCGTCCCCAGGTCAAAACAGGCAGACTCTGGGCGTCCCCAGGTCAAAACAGATAAAGTCCCCACTGGACTGTTCCTACCTTATCCAAGGGTCCGGTTCTGCACCGTCGCTCTATCCACGGGACCGGTTCCCCACCCTGCTTCTCCACTGTCTGTGTGCGTTGCACCGTTGTGCCCTCCGGGGTCGAGCAAACCACGTCTCTGCCGAGGCCCCCCGATGAAGTCACCGGTGAGCGCTCTGGGCGTCGGTCGTCGTCGTAATCCGTCGGCCACCAGGAGGGATCCGGGCAAGGCTAAATTTCAGCCTTGAGCCCCACGTTGGGCGCCAAAACTGTCACCGCCTGAGGGGCTCGAGGCGGACTTCAAAGGGTCCGTTGG
>NW_020707358.1:0-5394 GCF_002925995.2 Terrapene triunguis
CCCCCCCCAAGATTTGAAAGTATCTTGCCCCCTTATTGGTCCTTCGGGTCAGGTGTCAGCCAGGTTACCCGAGCCTCTTAACCCTTTACAGGTAAAAGGATTTGGAGTCTCTGTACACAGAGAGCTGTTACCCTTCCCTTTATAGTTATGACACGCCCCCCAAATCACAGATAGTGTTGGACGTTCGGTTCCACACTGGCTGTGATTTCTTCCTGGAGTTCTAGGAGAAAACAGAGTTAATAAGACACATGTACCTTTAGACATACTACTGATTATATAAAAACTAACAATATGTTTTATTCCAAGAACAATTGTTAACCAGTTAACTCTGGGAAACTTTCCCGGGAGAGTGCATCAGCCACTTTGTTAGAAGCTCCCGAAATGTGTTGTATTTCAAAATCAAAATCTTGGAGAGCTAAACTCCACCGAAGGAGTTTTTTGTTATTTCCCTTGGCGGTATGAAGCCACTGTAGCGCAGCATGGTCTGTTTGTAGTTGGAAACGCCGTCCCCAAACATATGGGCGTAGCTTTTCCAGCGCGTACACAATGGCGTAGCATTCCTTTTCGCTGATTGACCAGTGGCTTTCCCTCTCAGACAGTTTCTTGCTGAGAAACACGACAGGATGGAATTCTTGATCCGGTCCTTCCTGCATTAAAACTGCTCCCACGCCTCGCTCGGAAGCATCTGTGGTTACTAGGAACGGTTTGTCAAAGTCTGGGGCCCTTAGCACAGGGTCAGACATGAGTGTTGCCTTGAGCTGGTTAAAGGCCTTTTGACACTTATCAGTCCACTGAACTGCATTTGGCTGTTTCTTTCTGGTTAGGTCTGTCAGCAGGGCGGCGATTTGGCTGTAGTGTGGTACAAATCGCCTATAATATCCGGCCAAGCCTAAGAAGGATTGGACCTGTTTCTTTGACTTTGGAACCGGCCACTTTTGGATAGCATCCACTTTGGCCTGTAGGGGATTTATAGTTCCTTGACCCACCTGGTGCCCCAGGTACGTCACTCTGTTTTGGCCTATTTGACACTTTTTAGCCTTAACAGTTAGTCCTGCCTGTCGGATGCGCTCGAAGACTTTTTCCAGGTGCTCCAGGTGTTCTGTCCATGAATCAGAAAAAATGGCCACATCATCGAGGTAGGCAACTGCAGATTCTCCCAATCCCGCTAAGAGACCATCTACAAGTCTTTGGAAGGTGGCGGGTGCATTTCGCAACCCGAAAGGGAGTACATTGAATTCATACACCCCTGCCTGGGTGACGAAGGTGGACCTTTCCTTAGCGGGTTCATCTAGTGGTACTTGCCAGTACCCTTTGGTTAAGTCTAAAGTAGAGATGAATTGGGCATGTCCCAATTTTTCCAATAGCTCATCTGTGCGTGGCATTGGATAGTTGTCAGGACGAGTTACAGCATTTAGCTTATGGTAGTCCACGCAAAAGCGTATTTCCCCATCTGGTTTGGGAACTAGAACCACTGGAGATGCCCATGCACTGGTAGAGGGGCGGATTATACCCATCTGTAGCATGTCCTGGATCTCCCTTTGTATAGCCGCTTGGGCATGAGGTGACTCCCGGTAGGGTGGGGTTCTAATTGGGTGAGCATTACCTGTGTCAATGGAGTGGTATGCCCGTTTGGTCCGTCCTGGAGTGGCTGAGAAAATCGGTGCAAAGCTTGTGCACAGCTCCTTGATCTGCTGTCGCTGCAGACGTCCCAGGGTCGTGGAGAGGTTCACCTCTTCCACGCCACCATTCCTTTTTCCTTCGTAGTAGACACCTGCAGGCCACTCCGCGTCATCTGTTTCCTGGGCTGTAAACTGGCAAACGTTTAATTCTCTGGAATAAAAGGGCTTAAGAGAATTAACATGGTATACCTTAGGCTTTATGCTGGAGGTGGGGGAGGCTATGAGATAGTTAACAGCTCCTAGGCGCTCCTGGACCGTGAGTGGTCCTTCCCACGACGCTTCCATTTTATGGGCCTGGAGTGCCTTTAAGACCATGACTTGGTCTCCTACTTTGAAGGACCGTTCTCTGGAATGTTTATCATACCAGGCCTTTTGCTCTTCCTGAGCATCCTTTAGGTTTTCTTTAGCAAGGGCTAAAGAGTGTCGGAGGGTGTTTTGTAGGTTGCTTACAAAGTCTAGAATGTTAGTTCCTGGAGAAGGCGTAAACCCCTCCCATTGCTGCTTCACCAACTGTAATGGCCCCTTAACCTCGCGGCCATACACAAGTTCAAATGGTGAAAACCCTAAACTGGGATGTGGTACAGCCCTGTAGGCAAAAAGCAACTGCTGCAACACTAGGTCCCAATCATTGGAGTGTTCATTTACGAATTTACGTATCATGGCCCCCAAAGTTCCATTAAACCTCTCCACCAGACCATTGGTTTGATGGTGATGAGGGGTGGCAACCAAGTGATTCACCCCGTGAGCTTCCCACAGGTTTTTCATGTTCCCTGCCAGGAAATTAGTTCCCGAATCTGTAAGGATGTCGGAGGGCCAACCTACCCTGGCAAAAATGTCTGCTAATGCCTGGCACACACTTTTAGCCTTGGTGTTGCTTAAGGGTACAGCTTCCGGCCATCGGGTAGCAAAATCCATGAAAGTCAGTACGTACTGCTTTCCTCTGGGTGTCTTCTTTGGGAAAGGACCCAGAATATCCACAGCTACTCGCTGAAATGGGACCTCAATTATGGGTAGTGGCTGGAGAGGGGCTTTAACCTGGTCTTGGGGCTTTCCCACTCGTTGGCACACCTCACAAGACCGGACATAATTAGCAACGTCCTTGCCCATTCCCTCCCAGTGGAAGGACTTCCCCAACCGGTCTTTGGTTCTGTTCACCCCAGAATGGCCACTGGGATGATCATGGGCTAAGCTCAAGAGCTTTACCCGATACTTAGTGGGAACCACCAACTGTCTTTGAGGATGCCAGTCTTCCTGGTGCCCACCAGAAAGAGTCTCCTTGTATAAAAGTCCTTGTTCTACAACAAACCGGGATCGGTTAGAAGAGCTGAGAGGCGGTGGGGTGCTCCGTGCCGCCGCCCAAGCTTTCTGAAGGCTGTCATCTGCTTCCTGCTCGGCCTGGAACTGTTCCCTTGATGCTGGAGACATCAGTTCCTCCTTGGACTGTGGACTGGGGCTTGGTCCCTCTGGAAGCGATGTAGGGGCTGGGGTTTTTTCCATTGACTGTGAACCGCTGTCCGCTGGTGCACTATGTGGTATCTCAGGCTCTGGCTGAGCCTCTTGGGTAAGGTTATCTGCTGCTCCCGCCAGTTCAGGCTCGCTGGTGTCCTCTGGCATTGGAGTTGTAGACGGGGTTGCAAGCGCTGGACTCAGTGCTGGCAATGGTTCTGGTGCTGGTTGCGTTGCGAATTCCGGTTCCGGGACTGGCTTTGGCTGGGTCTCTGGGATTGGATCCACTACGTCTGTTGCAGTCGTTGGCAGGGGATCCGGTTCCACCACCTGTGTTTGGGTCTCCGGTAACACCGACGGGGCTCTGGTGGACGGCTCAGGAACAGGGATGGGGGTGAAAGCTTGCTTAGCCTGGCTGCGGGTGAATATTCCCACCCTCTTGGCTAGCTTCACATGGTTGGCCAAGTCTTCCCTCAGCAGCATGGGGATGGGATAATTGTCATAGACTGCAAAAGTCCACATTCCTGCCCAGCCCTTGTACTGGACATGCAACTGGGCTGTAGGCAAGGTTACAGACTGTGACACGAAGGGTTGAATTGTCACTGTAGCCTCCGGGTTGAGGAGTTTGGGGTCCACTAGGGATTGGTGGATAGTTGACACTTGTGCCCCAGTATCCCTCCAAGCGATAACCTTCTTTCTGCCCACTCTCAAGGTTTCCCTTCGCTCCGAGGGTATGAGAGAGGCATCTGGGTCTGGGGATCTTTGGTGTGATTGGGGTGTAATGAACTGTAATCGGTTGGGGTTCTTGGGGCAGTGAGCCTTTATATGCCCCAGTTCATTACATTTAAAACATCGCCCTGCTAAGGTATCACCGGGGCGATGTTGGTTGGTGGAGACTGGTGGGGTGGGGTGAGAAGGCGTCTGGGGTTTCCCTTGGGATGTGGGTGGGGCCTTGGGTTGTCCCCGGTGATAAGGTTTTGTTTCGGCTTGCCCCTTCTGATATTCGCTCCAACTGCTACTAGCTTTTTTCTTTTCTGTCACCTCCACCCATTTGGCTCCAATCTCCCCCGCCTCGGTTAAAGTTTTGGGCTTCCCATCTAGGATGTACCTTTCTATTTCCTCAGGAACACCCTCTAAAAACTGCTCCATTTGCAATAGGAAGGGCAACTCTTCCGTAGATTTAACATTTGCTCCTGATATCCAGGCATCCCAATTTTTTCCAATGTGGTAGGCATGTCGGGTAAATGACACATCAGGTTTCCACCTTAGGGCTCTGAACCGCCGACGGGCATGCTCAGGTGTTAGCCCCATTCTGAGTCTGGCCTTGTTTTTAAAAAGTTCATAACTGTTCATGTGTTCCTTAGGCATTTCAGCCGCCACCTCTGCTAAGGGTCCACTGAGCTGCGGTCTCAGCTCTACCATGTACTGGGGTGGAGGGATGCTGTATCCAAGGCAGGCCCTTTCAAAATTTTCTAAGAAGGCCTCAGTATCATCGCCTGCCTTGTAGGTGGGGAATTTCCTGGGATGGGAAGTGGTACCTGGAGAGGAGTTGCTAGGATGGTCTAATGCATCCTGCTTAGCCCTTGCTGCTTCCAGTTCATGCTTCCTTTCTTTTTCTCTCGCCTCCTCTTTGGCTTTTTCCAGCTCCATCTCTTTTTCATTCAGCTCCATCTCTCTCTTGTGGGCCTCCTCTTTGGCTTTCTCTTCTCTGTCTCTCAGCTCCATCTCTCTCTTGTGGGCCCCCTCTTTGGCTTTCTCTTCTCTGTCTCTCAGCTCTATCTCTTTTTATTTCAGCTCCATAGCTCTCTTGTGGGCCTCCTCTTTAGCTTTTTCTTCTTTGGTAGTCATTTTCCTGTTTTCTTGTGCTGGGTCACACCCCTCTGCAGTTGACTGAAACTGGGATGTACTTAGCTCTGGCTGCTGCTGAGTTAACAGAGACTTTCTAACTAGCTACTTCCGAGGATGTAAAAAGAAAAAAAAACAATTCAACTTGTAAATTATCTTTACCAGTCAGTCAAAGTTTGCTCCCTTTGAACCCTTCTCTTAACAAAGGACCTCGTTAAAAAAAACTTAACACCTCTGCCTTCAGGCAAGGAGAGATAAGATATGCATCTACCTTCAGCTCTGCTCTCCAAGCAGCTAGAAGGAAAAAAAAATCTCTTACTGGCTTTTGGGTCTAAAACGATCTCCACCGCTGTGCCACCATGTCAAGGCTGTATCCTCACTTTGAACTTTAGGGTACAAATGTAGGGGCCTGCATGAAAACTTC
>NW_020707359.1:0-1229 GCF_002925995.2 Terrapene triunguis
GCAAAATGACTGACCAATCTAATCTTTAAACACACTGCTTCCCACACTTGCTCTATTGTCTCCCAGGCATGCCGAACGCAGGAGGGTTGAACACGTAAATGCGCTCCACTCCTGGAGGAGGTCAGTAATGCTTCCTGGTGCTACCCTGCCATCCCTCATGAGCAGAGGGACTTGGACATATTGAGAAGCCAGACAGAAGCTGGGAGGGATTTGGGTACCTGCCAACAATCATCCCTACTCAGGATGGACAGTCCCTACTCTCCTCACTCTCTCACTTAACTCCGTGCATGTCAGTGAAATTGAAGGCTTCCACATACCTCCTTACATAGTCGTCGTCCCCCCATCACTGCAGTATCTGAACACCACCCCCAACACACATCTGGGAGAAAAGAATTATTAGGGAGCCCTAGGGAAATTGAATGTTTGATCTGCAGAAGTGCTGAGCACCTCAAGTTCCCACGGGCTTCAGCTGGAGTTGCAGATGCTCAGTCCCTCTGAAATCAGGCCCTTAGGACTTGCCCAAGGTCTCATGAAAGCTGGGGCAAAGCAGGAATTACACTTTCATCCCCGGAAACCCAGTCCAGTGCCTCTCCCCAAGTCATGGCCTGGTCTCTGTTTTGCTTCCTATATATCCTTCTGTCTAGCTTTCAGATGGGATTTGAGGAGGCCCGTGTGGGAGAGGAATGGGAGACCCTGCAAACGCTACAGTGTTAGCTACAAAAGAGTGTGGTTTTTAAAGTTTGGAGAGTTAAGGGTGAAATTGCCCATTTATTTTAAAACAAACCCACCTCATGGACTTTAAGGCCAGAAGGAACCATCATGGTCATCTAGTCTGACCTCCTGCACATTGCAGGCCACAGAACCTCATCCACCTGCTCCTGCAACAGGTCTGTAACCTCTGGCTGAGTTACTGAAGACCTCAAATCTTGATTTAAAGTCTTCAAGTTACAGAGACTCAACCATTTACATTAGTTCAAACCAGCAAGTGCCCCATGCTGCAGAGAAAAGTGAAACCCCCCCCAGCGCCTCTGCCAATCTGACCTGGGGGAACATTCCTTCCCGACCCCAAATCTGGTGATCAGTTAGACCCTGAGCATGTGGGTGAGATCCACCAGGCGGACACCTGGGAAAGAATTCTCTGTAGTAGCTCAGAGCCCTCCGCACCTAGTGTCCCATCTGCCAAGAGGACAGCAGAATTTAGTCAATTCTTTTGCAAAAGGACATGGTCT
>NW_020707360.1:0-1228 GCF_002925995.2 Terrapene triunguis
AGACCATGTCCTTTTGCAAAAGAATTGACTAAATTCTGCTGTCCTCTTGGCAGATGGGACACTAGGTGCGGAGGGCTCTGAGCTACTACAGAGAATTCTTTCCCAGGTGTCCGCCTGGTGGATCTCACCCACATGCTCAGGGTCTAACTGATCACCAGATTTGGGGTCGGGAAGGAATGTTCCCCCAGGTCAGATTGGCAGAGGCGCTGGGGGGGTTTCACTTTTCTCTGCAGCATGGGGCACTTGCTGGTTTGAACTAATGTAAATGGTTGAGTCTCTGTAACTTGAAGACTTTAAATCAAGATTTGAGGTCTTCAGTAACTCAGCCAGAGGTTACAGACCTGTTGCAGGAGCAGGTGGATGAGGTTCTGTGGCCTGCAATGTGCAGGAGGTCAGACTAGATGACCATGATGGTTCCTTCTGGCCTTAAAGTCCATGAGGTGGGTTTGTTTTAAAATAAATGGGCAATTTCACCCTTAACTCTCCAGACTTTAAAAACCACACTCTTTTGTAGCTAACACTGTAGCGTTTGCAGGGTCTCCCATTCCTCTCCCACACGGGCCTCCTCAAATCCCATCTGAAAGCTAGACAGAAGGATATATAGGAAGCAAAACAGAGACCAGGCCATGACTTGGGGAGAGGCACTGGACTGGGTTTCCGGGGATGAAAGTGTAATTCCTGCTTTGCCCCAGCTTTCATGAGACCTTGGGCAAGTCCTAAGGGCCTGATTTCAGAGGGACTGAGCATCTGCAACTCCAGCTGAAGCCAGTGGGAACTCGAGGTGCTCAGCACTTCTGCAGATCAAACATTCAATTTCCCTAGGGCTCCCTAATAATTCTTTCCTCCCAGATGTGTGTTGGGGGTGGTGTTCAGATACTGCAGTGATGGGGGGACGACGACTATGTAAGGAGGTATGTGGAAGCCTTCAATTTCACTGACATGCACGGAGTTAAGTGAGAGAGTGAGGAGAGTAGGGACTGTCCATCCTGAGTAGGGATGATTGTTGGCTGGTACCCAAATCCCTCCCAGCTTCTGTCTGGCTTCTCAATATGTCCAAGTCCCTCTCATCATGAGGGATGGCAGGGTAGCACCAGGAAGCATTACTGACCTCCTCCAGGAGTGGAGCGCATTTACGTGTTCAACCCTCCTGCGTTCGGCATGCCTGGGAGACAATAGAGCAAGTGTGGGAAGCAGTGTGTTTAAAGATTAGATTGGTCAGTCATTTTGC
>NW_020707361.1:0-1656 GCF_002925995.2 Terrapene triunguis
TTTTCAGTGTTTCAACAAAAGTCTGAAAAATGTAAGTGGAAGTCTGGAAATGGCCAATATTTCCATTTAATCAAAATGCCATTTTCTGTATTAAAAAACCACAAAGTTGTGATGGGAACTTTCTGGCCAGCCCTGCTGTAGCACAAGGGCTGACAAAATCTTTTCAACTTGTCTTGTAGGGGTCATTTCCTAAATACAGCGCTCAGGCCCCACCGCCCATATGTGAGATGTGCATCTTCAGTACCACTCACTCTGCGTGGGTCAGCTCTCCTGGCTCCAATCCCATGGGCACTATGAATTTCTTGCCACCAGGCTGCTGATGCCAACGCCCAGGGCGAGAATCCGTCAAAGCTGTTTCAGTAATAAGGATTCGTTTTCAGGCCTGTTTAGTCACTGGAGCTGATTCCATGTGCGTCATGGCAGAGGGCAGTTTCTGCCAGTCTGATGCTGCTGTGAGAGTAATTGACAACTTGGCTGGGCCTGGGTTGGTGTGGGGAGGCGGCTTGGGAGGCAAGTTAGGGCCGATCTTGTGTGTGACCTTGAAATGTCCTACTCAAGTGATGGATGAGGTGGGTACTTGGCTTATGGAAATAGAGTGAGATATAGAGAGGAGATGGGAAGGAGGCCAATGACGGCGGAGAGAGATGACAGGGGAACCGGGGTACCGATGTGAGGGCAGGTATATGGAATCTATAAGTGTAAAACCTTGAGAGCCTTTCAACAGACGCTCTCTGCTCTGCTCTGCCGTCCCTGGTGGGACATGGGGATGGGAAGAGATGGGATCGATCGTATGACCGGCTCTCTATCGTGTCCCTGATGTATCCCTAGCGCCTCAAACTCTAAACCTGGGGCATTGTCACCATCTACAGGCTGCAACTGGAAGTGCGCATACGTGATTGTACACTTGGAGAAAGGCCAGGTAGGTCAGTGCACTACGTATCATTAAGTTTGTCTAACACTTCCCATTGCAAGATTTGATTGCTTATAACTTTGCCAAAACTTAACTGTTTAGGTGTCTGCCTGAGGCTTTTTAAAATGATTCAGCTATTTCCAAGAATGAGGTTGGAGAAAAACACGGTGGTTGCCCGTGTTAAAAATTCTGGCAACTTATTATTTGAACAGCTCTAGCACCGCCATGCTTTGGAGCAGAGATTTGAAATTTGGCAGAGTGGTGGTGTCAGGGGGGTGCCTTTGCCATCCACATGGAAATCTGCCCAAACTTGGCCAAGTTTTAAGCCTTTGAAAAACGGCAGTTCAGACATTCAGTAGCGATTTAGATCTTAGCCGTTAAAATCACTGAAGATTTCATCCTCACTGAACATACTCACAGCTCCTAGGGCTGCCCAGGCTTCACACATGTGATCCCTGCAGAGCAACTGAGCATACACACACACAGACTGAATTAAGGCTTCCCAGACAACCTTATTTCTGACGTTTCCTGACTTCTGAGTGCTTGACTTTGCAGCCTTCATAATGTTCTTTTACCAGTGTTTTGTGTGTGTTGCATAGAATTGGATTTCCCAGGCAGGTGGTTCTATGTCACATAATTTTTCTTGACTAGCTGCCAAATTGATTATTCCATCCTTTCTCTCTGCCCTCCCCCCTCCCACCCCCCCACAAAAAACCCCAAACGTCTTTGGAGAATCCTGTGGGCAG
>NW_020707362.1:0-1633 GCF_002925995.2 Terrapene triunguis
TTTTCAGTGTTTCAACAAAAGTCTGAAAAATGTAAGTGGAAGTCTGGCAAAGGCCAATATTTCCATTTAATCAAAATGCCATTTTGTGTATTAAAAAGCCACAAAGTTGTGATGGGAACTTTCTGGCCAGCCCTGCTGTAGCACAAGGGCTGACAAAATCTTTTCAACTTGTCTTGTAGGGTTCATTTCCTAAATACAGCGCTCAGGCCTCACCGCCCATATGTGAGATGTGCATCTTCAGTACCACTCACTCTGCGTGGGTCAGCTCTCCTGGCTCCAATCCCATGGGCACTATGAATTCCTTGCCACCAGTCTGCTGATGCCAGCGCCCAGGGCGAGAATCCGTCAAAGCTGTTTCAGTAATAAGGATTCGTTTTCAGGCCTGTTTAGTCACTGGAGCTGATTCCATGTGCGTCATGGCAGAGGGCAGTTTCTGCCAGTCTGATGCTGCTGTGAGAGTAATTGACAACTTGGCTGGGCCTGGGTTGGTGTGGGGAGGCGGCTTGGGAGGCAAGTTAGGGCCGATCTTGTGTGTGACCTTGAAATGTCCTACTCAACTGATGGATGAGGTGGGAACTTGGCTTATGGAAATAGAGTGAGATATAGAGAGGAGATGGGAAGGAGGCCAATGACGGCGGAGAGAGATGACAGGGGAACCGGGGTACCGATGTGAGGGCAGGTATATGGAATCTGTAAGTGTAAAACCTTGAGAGCCTTTCAACAGACGCTCTCTGCTCTGCTCTGCCGTCCCTGGTGGGACATAGGGATGGGAAGAGATGGGATCGATCGTATGACCGGCTCTCTATCGTGTCCCTGATGTGACACATCCACATGTATCCCTAGCGCCTCAAACTCTAAACCTGGGGCACTGTCACCATCTACAGGCTGCAACTGGAAGTGCGCATACGTGATTGTACACTTGGAGAAAGGCCAGGTAGGTCAGTGCACTACGTATCATTAAGTTTGTCTAACACTTCCCATTGCAAGATTTGATTGCTTATAACTTTGCCAAAACTTAACTGTTTAGGTGTCTGCCTGAGGCTTTTTAAAATGATTCAGCTATTTCCAAGAATGAGGTTGGAGAAAAATACGGTGGTTGCCCGTGTTAAAAATTCTGGCAACTTATTATTTGAACAGCTCTAGCACCGCCATGCTTTGGAGCAGAGATTTGAAATTTGGCAGAGTGGTGGTATCAGGGGGGTGCCTTTGCCATCCACATGGAAATCTGCCCAAACTTGGCCAAGTTTTAAGCCTTTGAAAAACGGCAGTTCAGACATTCAGTAGCGATTTAGATCTTAGCCGTTAAAATCACTGAAGATTTCATCCTCACTGAACATACTCACAGCTCCTAGGGCTGCCCAGGCTTCACACATGTGATCCCTGCAAAGCAACTGAGCATACACACACACAGACTGAACTAAGGCTTCCCAGACAACCTTATTTCTGACGTTTCCTGACTTCTGAGTGCTTGACTTTGCAGCCTTCATAATGTTCTTTTACCAGTGTTTTGTGTGTGTTGCATAGTATTGGATTTCCCAGGCAGGTGGTTCTATGGCACATAATTTTTCTTGACTAGCTGCCAAATTGATTATTCCATCCTTTCTCTCTGCCCTCCTCCCTCTCACCCCCCCCC
>NW_020707363.1:0-3219 GCF_002925995.2 Terrapene triunguis
GAACGGCGATTCTGGGCCCGGGAAACAAGCACGGACTGGTGGGACCGTATAGTGCTTCAGGTCTGGGATGAATCCCAGTGGCTGCGAAACTTTCGCATGCGGAAGGGGACTTTCCTCGAACTTTGTGAGTTGCTGTCCCCTGCCCTGAAGCGCCAGAATACCAGGATGAGAGCAGCCCTCACAGTTGAGAAGCGAGTGGCCATAGCCCTCTGGAAGCTTGCAACGCCGGACAGCTACCGGTCAGTCGCGAACCACTTCGGTGTGGGCAAATCTACCGTGGGGGTTGTTGTCATGCAAGTAGCCAAGGCAATCGTGAAGGTACTGCTCCCAAAGGTAGTGACCCTGGGAAACGCGCAGGTCATCATAGATGGCTTTGCCGCGATGGGATTTCCAAACTGCGGAGGGGCTATCGATGGGACTCACATCCCTATCCTGGGACCGGACCACCAGGCCAGCCAGTACATCAACCGAAAGGGCTACTTTTCAATGGTGCTGCAAGCACTGGTGGACCATCGGGGACGGTTTACAAACATCTACGTCGGATGGCCGGGCAAGGTTCATGACGCTCGTGTGTTCAGGAACTCTGGTCTGTTTAGACGGCTGCAGGAAGGTATTTACTTCCCAGACCACAAAATAACTCTTGGGGATGTGGAGATGCCTACAGTCATCCTCGGGGACCCAGCCTACCCGCTAATGCCCTGGCTCATGAAGCCCTATACTGGCGCCCTGGACACAGAAAAAGAACTGTTCAACTACCGTCTCAGCAAGTGCAGAATGGTGGTGGAGTGTGCTTTTGGCCGTCTCAAAGGGAGATGGAGAAGCTTACTCACTCGCTGTGATCTCAGTGAAACCAATATCCCCATCGTTATTGCAGCTTGCTGTGTGCTCCACAATCTGTGTGAGAGCAAGGGGGAGACCTTTATGGCGGGGTGGGAGCTAGAGGCAAATAGCCTGCCTGCTGATTACGTCCAGCCAGACAGCCGGGCCATTAGAAGATCCCAGCGGGACGCCCTGTGCATCCGGGAGGCTTTGAAAGCTAGGTTCCTGAGTGAGCAGGGCAACCAGTGACTTTTCAGTTTGTGGACAGAAAAGCTGAACCTGCCCCCGTTTCTTTACCCAGTTCATTTTGACTATCCTCTCCAGTTACATACCCCCTTCACCCCCTTCCCCTTCCCAAAAAATAAAATCATTTCGATTTTGTTAATGAACACCGTTGTCTGTGTTGCTGTTTTCGCGGGAATATTTTAAACCGGGGACGCAGACTGTGGCGGGGGGCGGGTTCAGTGTTCTGATGCAAATGATGCTTCTAAACTCCCGGAATGACAGGCTCCGCACTGGTGGACTGGTTATTTCAATGGAGAACATGAAAAACACCTCCCAGACTGACCAGGGTAACCAGTGACTGCACTGTGTATGTGTCCTGATGCTGGACCTGACACCGCCTCTGTACCCTGCTAAAGGTCACTGTCCTGCCCAATTACCAAGCCCCTTCCCCCCCTCCAGACAGACTCTCCCTCAAAAGAACCTGACTGAAACAGTAATGGAGAGAAACAAACATTTTATTGCGAACCAGACATGAAACGTGGGGGGTGAAACTTGGACGGGGGCTTGTGTGAGGTGGGTAGGAAAGGACTTATGAAATTTTGGGGAATGTCAGCCTTCTAGTGCTAGAGCAGTCTGCAGGGGTTGACTGAAAGTTTTAACGGCCCTTGCCGCCCCTCCTTCTTTGGACTTTGGGTGAGGGGGGTGTGGGACTTGGTGGCGGGTGAGGGCGGTTACAGATAGACTGCAGCGGGGCTCTGTCCTCCTGCCTCCGGTCTTGCAGAACATCCACAAGGCGCCGGAGCGTGTCCGTTTGCTCCCTCATTAGTCCAAGCAGCTTTTCAGTAGCCTGTTGGTCCTCCTGACGCCACCTCTCCTCCCGTTCCATGACTGCTCGGTGCATTTGTGACAAGTTCTCCCTCCACTGTGTCTGCTGGGCTGCCTGGGCTCGGGAGCATCCCATTAGTTCTGAGAACATGTCTTCACGCGTCTTCTTCTTCCTCCGCCTAATCTGCGCTAGCCTCTGGGAGTGTGCTGACAGGCTGGGTTGGGAGACAGTCGCAGATGTGTCTGTGTGAATTGTAAAAAGGGAGTGAATTCCTGAGACAGATAAATGAAATTGTATACAAAGAACCTAGTCTTTCTCTGTGAACAAGACCATGCACTGCACCTCTCACATGCGCACTCAGGACAAGGTCGAATTTTCGGCCGTCGCCTTCAGTGCCTGTGGACTTGCGGAGGTCTTGGAGTGTTCAGAGAACTGTGGCTGGAGACCTGAACTTCTGGAGCGGGCAATAATGGTAAGCCGCAGACTTGTGGCTGCTTAAAACTCCAGCAGTAGCACTGGCCTCCTTTCACATTGAAAGCAATGCCAGTCTCTGCTGCCAGCAATCAGGACAGCATCAACTCTGCCCCTGTCCCACCCCCTCGCGGCTGTCCCAGGGAAAGATCCCTGTATGCTGCCCCTCTCCCTCCACCGCGTGGCTGTAAAGCAGTCCCAATACTAACATTTCCCTCCCTAATTCAAAGCAGGGCGTCATGAGCGACATCACCCTCCTGAGGATCCCGGACACCCAGAGAGAACGCATGCTGCGGGAAAGCATGCAGAAACCGGGGCCGTATGCCGCCATGCTATGTCGGGCCATGATCCCGGAGTACTTGATTGTGGCGTGGAGGGGGCATGTCTGCTACCACGGAGGGCCCACTAAGATCGCCCTACCCCGGAACCTGATCAACAGGCTTGAGCTCTACCTCCACGAGACCTACGAGGAGTTCTCCTACGAGGATTTCTCGTCGATCCCCGGCCACATTGACCGGATTTTCGCGTAGGTGCACTGGGACTATGGAGTGGAGCGTCTTGGGCCTGGGAATCATGGAGTAACGGACATTGTGAAAATTTTTTAAAACACTTGGGACTAAATTGAGAAGAGCCTAAGACAGAGAAATCATGAAAACCCATTTGTTACCTTTGTAAATATTCCTGTTTTGTACCTGATTATTTTTTTACTAGTTTACAGCACTTTTATAAATGTACATTGTTAATAGTATAAATATTACCGTTCTGTTTTAAATAAATGTTTACATGTTTACAGCACTTACTGCTTGATCCTTCCCCTGATTCTGTGTCCGGGGTAAGGGATGGGGACGGTTGGTACGGGATCTCGGTAAGGGTGATGA
>NW_020707364.1:0-4345 GCF_002925995.2 Terrapene triunguis
GCTAGGCCCTACCGCCCGGTAGCCGAGGGCTGTGTTCCAGACTCCTGCCGTTAGGCCGCATCCCCTTGAGGAAAAGGGGACGTCCTAGACTTTGGCCGCTAGGCTATACTGCCCTGGACCAAAGGGCTATTTGACAGACGGTGGCGGATAGTCCACGCCGCTCGTAACCTTAGGGGCGTGGACCGTCACATTTGGTACCAGAAGAGGGGAACGCCCAGGACCTGCTAAGAGGTCCAATACCTGGAGTCTAGATGACGGAACCCCTCCCGCCATCTAAGATGGATGCTGAGAAACTTTTAAAGTGGTTGCTGGAGAACCAGCAAGAACAGGTGCCCCAACAGCAACAACAACAGGCACACCTGCTGCAACAGATGGCCAGCCAGCAGCAGCTACAGATGACCCAGCACCAGGAACAACAGCAGCAACTCCTTCGGGAGTTGGCCACCCAATACCAAGGACAACAAGAGCGCCTGGTCCAACAAGTAGCTACAGTAATGCGACCGCCAGGAGTTCCCGCCCCCAACACCACAGGCGTGGGTCCTGTGGAGTACCTGGGGGGACTGACTTGTTCGCCTCACAAAGATGGGACCAGGCGACGACCCTGAAGCATTCCTGGTTACATTTGAGCGGGTCACCACCGCTGCTCGGTGGCCCCCAGAACACTGGGCCACGATGTTGGCCCCCTATTTAACGGGACCGGCGCAGATGGCCTACCGTAACCTGGATTCCCGAGAGGCCTTGGACTACCCCCGGGTGAAAGCGGCCATTTTAGACCAGACCAGCATTAATCCCGAGATGTACCGCCAGCGCCTCCGTAAAGAACAGTACCCTCCTGGAGCTCGGCCTCAGGCCGTGGCCCAGCGGGTACGGGACCTCTGTTGGAGATGGCTGGAGCCTGAGGGCTTGACCGGGCCACAGGTAGCGGAAAGGGTGGCACTCAAACAGTTCACCCAGATCCTCCCAGAAGGAGGGAAAGCATGGGTACAGCGTCACCGACCGGCCACCCTGTCCGCGGCCGTGGACCTGATGGAGGATTACTTATCAGCTGAGGAAGCCCAGACTCACCCCCGTAGGTCCGGAAACCTGAGCCGGAGAGAAGGCCCAGACAGGGGAAGCCCTCGGGGAGTGGGGGCTCGGGAACCTGCCCCCCATATCCGACCCGCACCCACTAACCTTCACAATCCCGGACCCAGTCGGGAAGTCCCTCGGAGGCCGAGTCGAAGGGAACGGCAACCCCAAGGGGGACGAACCCCAACAAGGGAAGGCAACGGACCCTCGGAGGGCTGGAACCGCTGCTGGGAGTGCGGGCAAGAGGGACATTTTCAGCGGGAATGTCCTTTTATGGATTGTAACTATGGGCAAGTATGGGTTGCCGGTCATAGAGCCCGGAAAAGGGGCCCAGGGAAATTGGTGGTTCTGGTGCGGGTCGAGGGGATCCACACGAGGGCTCTCGTAGACTCAGGATGTAGTCAGACCCTCGTACGGGAGGGGTTGGTCCCGAACCTTAGACTGGCGGGGGATAAGATACACTTACAGTGTGTACATGGGGACATATGCCCTTATCCCACCGCCTGGGTGAGGATTGGGATAGGGCAGCGGGAGGAAGTCCTCCACGTGGGCATAGCCCCCAGATTAGCCTACCCTGTAGTGCTGGGATGGGATTGGCCTGAGTTTAGGGAGGTCCTCCAACAGTATCAACAGTCAGCTCCACAAATCGAAGGAGCTACGTCTCCAGGAAAGGAACTCCTCGGACACACGCCAGAGACAGACCCCGGGGAGGGGACGTCTACAGCGGGGCAGACGCCCGCCAAAGCCCAACATCAACCCATGGAAGAGACTCAGAGGGAGTTGGAACGAGATATTGACTTTGTGAGGGAGCAGAGAGAGGACCCAACGCTGAGTCGGGCTTGGGAGCAGGCCGGTGGTCGGCGTACCCTTTGAACGTATCGGAATGGATTTAGTGGGACCCTTAGAAAGAAGCAAGACAGGGAATCTATTTATTTTAGTAATCGTGAACTACGTGACCCGGTACCCCGAGGCTGTTCCCCTCCAAGCGGCCACGGCACCGGTGATTGCCGCCGAACTCGTGAAGGTCTTCGCTAGGGTCGGGATACCCGCGGAGATCCTGACGGATCAGGGTACTAACGTATCCTCGAAATTGATAGCAGAATTGTGCCGCCTCCTGAATATACGGACGCTCCGAACGTCAGTTTACCATCCACAGACAGACGGGCTGGTGGAGCGTTTTAATGGTACCCTGAAGTCCATGCTGCGGAAGTTCGTAGAGGAAGACCCCAGCCATTGGGATACATTATTGCCAGCCCTGCTGTTTGCCATAAGAGAAGTACCCCAAGCGTCAACCGGGTTCTCGCCCTTCGAACTTCTGTACAGCAGGCAGCCCCAAGGGATCCTGGACCTCTTAAGGGAAGACTTGGAGACTCAGGAGACTCGCGTGCTCGGAACCACCCAGTATGTGCTACGTCTGCGAGAATGGCTCCAAACCTTGGGGGTTTTTGCCCGGGAGCATCTGCGACAGGCCCAAGAGACGCAGGTTCGACTATATAACAGAGGGGCTAAGGCACGTAGCTTTAACCCCGGGGACCGGGTGTTACTCTTGTTACCCTCGGCTGAATCAAAGCTCCTGGCCAAGTGGCAGGGACCATACGAGGTGATCCGACGGGTCGGACCCGTAGATTATGAAGTCCGGTTACCGGGACGACGGAGGGGCACCCGGACTTGCCATGTGAATCTCTTAAAGGCCTGGAAGGTTAGGGAATCCTTGTTCATCACCTTCTCGCCCCCAGACCCAGAATTGGGACCTCTAGCAGGGGAACCCTTAAACCACAAGCCAGCGACACTCGGGGCAGGCCTTACGCAGGCACAGCGAGACCAAATATCGCAGCTTGTAAAGGACTTCCCCGATGTGCTATCAACCCACCCGGGACAAACCAACCTGATGAGCCAACATATCGCGATGACGCCGGGCCAGAAGGTGAGAACGAACCATTGTCCCATACCCCGGAAGATGTGGGCCACAGTGCGACAGGAGTTGGACACAATGCTTGAAATGGGTGTAGTCGAGGAGTCGAAGAGTGAATGGCGCAGCCCCATTGTTCTGGTCCCGAAACCCGACGGGACCACTCTATTCTGTATCGATTTCCGGAAGGTTAATGCCATCTCTAGGTTTGACGCGTACCCAATGCCCCGGGTGGAAGAACTCCTAGAACGACTTGGGGGAGCGAGGTATTTGTCGACCCTAGATTTAACCAAAGGATACTGGCAAATCCCCCTTACACCCAATTCCCGAGAAAAAACGGCCTTCCCAACACCCTTCGGCCTCTTCCACTTTGTAACCATGCCATTCGGGTTACACGGCGCTGCAGCAACGTTTCAGCGGCTGATGAATAAGCTCTTGTTGCCTCACGATCAATATGCAGCGGCATATATAGATGACATTGTGATCTACAGTCGCAGCTGGAAAGACCACCTTCGCCACCTCAGGGGAGTCCTCCAGGCCCTCCGAGCAGCTGGGCTCACGGCCAATCCGGCGAAATGCCATCTCGGCCAGGAAGAGGTGACCTACCTTGGGTATGTCGTAGGGGGAGGGAAGTTGCGTCCCCAAATCAATAAGGTACAAGCCCTTATGGACACAGCTACGCCCACGACGAAGAAACAGGTACGCCAGTTCTTGGGACTAGCCGGGTACTATCGTCGCTTTGTACCAGACTTTGCGTCCATAGCTGCACCTCTATCGGACCTGACAAAAAACTCCCAGCCACAACAGGTACAATGGTCCGACCTGTGTGACAAGGCCTTCAGGATGCTGAAAGACTGACTCATGCAGGAGCCGGTCTTGCGACACCCCGATTTTTCAAAGGAGTTCATACTCCAAACAAATGCGTCAGAGGTAGGCTTAGGAGCGGTCCTCTCCCAGGAATGGGAGGGGGAGGAACACCCAGTACTGTATCTAAGCCGAAAACTACTCCCTCGAGAACAACACTATGCAACAATCGAGAGAGGCCCTGGCGGCGAAATGGGCCATTGATGCCCTGCGCTATTATTTACTGGGGAATACCTTCAAATTGATCACCGACCATGCCTCCCTCAGATGGCTACACAGCATGAAGGATGCAAACCCCCGAATTATGTGCTGGTACCTGTCCCTCCAACCATACGACTTCCGCGTGTTTCATCGTCCGGGTAAGGCGCATGCTAACGCGGATTTCTTTTCTAGACAGGGAAAGGAGGATGGGAAGACAGACCAGCCCCGGGGACGGTCCTTCTTAAGGGGGAGGGTGTGTGGCGGGGCCAGGCTACCCCGCCTTAGCCCGGAAGGAGTTAAGCC
>NW_020707365.1:0-5634 GCF_002925995.2 Terrapene triunguis
TCTCCTGTGTACAGTACTATAAAATCCCTCCTGGCCAGAGACTCCAAAATCCTTTTACCTGTAAAGGGTTAAGAAGCTCGGGTAACCTGGCTGACACCTGACCCAAAGGACCAATAAGGGGACAAGATACTTTAAAATCTTGGGGGGGGAAAGGCTTTTGTTTGTGCTCTTTGTTTAAGGGGTTGTTCGCTCTTGGGACTGAGAGGGACCAGACATGAATCCAGGTTCTCCCCATCTTTCTAAACAAGTCTCTCATATTTCAAACTTGTAAGTAAAAAGCCAGGCAAGGCGTCTTAGTTTTACTTTGTTTTCTCAACTTGTAAATGTACCTTTTACTAGCGTGTTTATCTTTGTTTGCTATACTTTGAACCTGGGCTAGAGGGGGGTCCTCTGAGCTCTTTAAGTTTGATTACCCTGTAAAGTTATTTTCCATACTGATTTTACAGAGATGATTTTTACCTTTTTCTTTAATTAAAAGCCTTCTTTTTAAGAACCTGATTGATTTTTCCTTGTTTTTAGATCCAAGGGAGTTGGATCTGTATTCACCAGGAGTTGGTGAAAGGAAGGAGGGGGGAAGGGTCAATTTCTCCTTGTTTTAAGATCCAAGGGATTTGGATATGTATTCACCAGGGAATTGGTGAAAGGTTTCTCAAAGCTTCCCAGGGAAGGGAATGGTGGCAGCGAACCAGAACTAAGCTGGTAGTTAAGCTTAGAAGTCCTCATGCAGGCCCCCACACTTGTATCCTAAAGTTCAAAGTGGGGATACAGCCTTGACATGGTGGCAGAGCGGTGGAGATCGTTTTAAACCCAAAAGCCAGTAAGATTTTTTTTTTCCTTCTAGCTGCTTGGAAAGCAGAGCTGAAGGTAGATGCATATCTTATCTCTCCTTGCCTGAAGGCAGAGGTGTTAAGTTTTTTTAACAAGAGCCTTTGTTAAGAGAAGGGTTCAATTAATGAGCAAACTTTGACTGGTAAAAGGAATTTACAAGCTGAATTGTTTTTTTTTCTTTTTACACCCTCGGGAGTAGCTAGTTAGAAAGTCTCTGTTAACTCAGCAGCAGCCTGAGCTAAGTGCATCCCAGTTTCAGTCAACTGCAGAGGGGTGTGACCCAGCACAAGAAAACAGGAAAATGACTACAAAAGAAGAAAAAGCCAAAGAGGAGGCCCACAAGAGAGAGATGGAGCTGAGAGAAAAAGAAGAGAAAGCCAAAGAGGAGGCCCACAAGAGAGAGATGGAGCTAAAAGAAAGAGAAGAGAAAGCCAAAGAGAAGGCTCACAAGAGAACTATGGAGCTGGAAAAAGCCAAAGAGGAGGCGAGAGAAAAAGAAAGGAAGCATGAACTGGAAGTAGCAAGGGCTAGGCAGGATGCACCAGCCCATCCTAGCAACTCCTCTCCAGGTACCACTTCCCATCCCAGAAAATTCCCCACCTACAAGGCAGGCGATGATACTGAGGCCTTCTTAGAAAATTTTGAAAGGGCCTGCCTTGGATACAGCATCACTCCAAACCAGTACATGGTAGAGCTGAGGCCGCAGCTCAGTAGACCCTTAGCAGAGGTGGCGGCTGAAATGCCTAAGGAACACATGAACAGTTATGAACTTTTTAAAAACAAGGCCAGAATCAGAATGGGGCTAACACCTGAGCATGCCCGTCGGCGGTTCAGAGCCCTAAGGTGGAAACCCGATGTGTCATTTACCCGACATGCCTACCACATTGGAAAAAATTGGGATGCCTGGATATCAGGAGCAAATGTTAAATCTACGGAAGAGTTGCCCTTCCTAATGCAAATGGAGCAGTTTTTAGAGGATGTTCCTGAGAAAATAGAAAGGTACATCCTAGATGGGAAGCCCAAAACTGTAACCGAGGCGGGGGAGATTGGAGCCAAATGGGTGGAGGTGACAGAAAAGAAAAAAGCTAGTAGCAGTTGGAGCAAATATCAGAAGGGGCAAGCCGAAACAAAACCTTATCACCGGGGACAACCCAAGGCCCCACCCACATCCCAAGGGAAACCCCAGATGCCTTCTCACCCCACCACACCAGTCTCCATCAACCAACATCGCCCCGGTGATACCTTAGCAGGGCGATGTTTTAAATGTAATGAACTGGGGCATATAAAGGCTCACTACCCCAAGAACCCCAACCGATTACAGTTCATTACACCCCAATCACACCAAAGATCCCCAGACCCAGATGCCTCTCTCATACCCTCGGAGCGAAGGGAAACCTTGAGAGTGGGCGGAAAGAAGGTTATCGCTTGGAGGGACACTGGGGCACAAGTGTCAACTATCCACCAATCCCTAGTGGACCCCAAACTCATCAACCCGGAGCATCCAGTGACCATTCAACCCTTCGTGTCACAGTCTGTAACCTTGCCTACAGCCAAGTTGCATGTCCAGTACAAGGGCTGGTCAGGAATGTGGACTTCTGCAGTCTATGACAATTATCCCATCCCCATGCTGCTGGGGGAAGATTTGGCCAACCATGTGAAGCTAGCCAAGAGGGTGGGAATAGTCACCCGCAGCCAGGCTAAGCAAGCTTTCACCCCCATCCCTGTTCCTGAGCCGTCCACCAGGCCCCCGTCTGTGTTACCAGAGACCCAAACAAAGGTGGTGGAACCGGATCCCCTGCCAACGACTGCAACAGCCGTAGTGGATCCAATCCCAGAGACCCAGCCAAAGCCAGTCCCAGAACCGGAATTGGCAACGCAGCCAGCACCAGAACCATTGTCAGCACTGAGTCCAGCGCTTGCAAACCTGTCTACAACTCCAACGCCAGAGGGCACCAGCGAGCCTGAACTGGCGGAAGCAGCAGATAACCCTACCCAAGAGGCTCAGCCAGAGCCTGAAATACCACATAGTGCACCAGCGGACAGCGGTTCACAGTCAGTGGAAACAGCCCCAGCACCTGCATCGCTTCCAGAGGGACCAAGCCCCAGTCCACAGTCCAAGGAGGAACTGATGTCTCCAGCATCAAGGGAACAGTTCCAGGCCGAGCAGGAAGCAGATGACAGCCTTCAGAAAGCTTGGGCGGTGGCACGGAGCACCCCACCGCCTCTCAGCTCTTCTAACCGATCCCGGTTTGTTGTAGAACAAGGACTTTTATACAAGGAGACTCTTTCTGGTGGGCACCAGGAAGACTGGCATCCTCAAAGACAGTTGGTAGTTCCCACTAAGTATCGGGTAAAGCTCTTGAGCTTAGCCCATGATCATCCCAGTGGCCATTCTGGGGTGAACAGAACCAAAGACCGGTTGGGGAAGTCCTTCCACTGGGAGGGAATGGGCAAGGATGTTGCTAATTATGTCCGGTCTTGTGAGGTGTGCCAACGAGTGGGAAAGCCCCAAGACCAGGTTAAAGCCCCTCTCCAGCCACTACCCATAATTGAGGTCCCATTTCAGCAAGTAGCTGTGGATATTCTGGGTCCTTTCCCAAAGAAGACACCCAGAGGAAAGCAGTACGTACTGACTTTCATGGATTTTGCTACCCGATGGCCGGAAACTGTACCCTTAAGCAACACCAGGGCTAAAAGTGTGTGCCAGGCATTAGCAGACATTTTTGCCAGGGTAGGGTGGCCCTCCGACATCCTTACAGATTCGGGAACTAATTTCCTGGCAGGGACCATGAAAAACCTGTGGGAAGCTCATGGGGTGAATCACTTGGTTGCCACCCCTCATCACCATCAAACCAATGGTCTGGTGGAGAGGTTTAATGGAACTTTGGGGGCCATGATACGTAAATTCGTAAATGAACACTCCAATGATTGGGACCTAGTGTTGCAGCAGTTGCTTTTTGCCTACAGGGCTGTACCACATCCCAGTTTAGGGTTTTCACCATTTGAACTTGTGTATGGCCGCGAGGTTAAGGGGCCATTACAGTTGGTGAAGCAGCAATGGGAGGGGTTTACGCCTTCTCCAGGAACTAACATTCTAGACTTTGTAAGCAACCTACAAAGCACCCTCTGACACTCTTTAGCCCTTGCTAAAGAAAACCTAAAGGATGCTCAGGAAGAGCAAAAGGCCTGGTATGATAAACATTCCAGAGAACGGTCCTTCAAAGTAGGAGACCAAGTCATGGTCTTAAAGGCGCTCCAGGCCCATAAAATGGAAGCGTCGTGGGAAGGACCATTCACGGTCCAGGAGCGCCTAGGAGCTGTTAACTATCTCATAGCCTCCCCCACCTCCAACATAAAGCCTAAGGTATACCATGTTAATTCTCTTAAGCCCTTTTATTCCAGAGAATTAAACGTTTGCCAGTTTACAGCCCAGGAAACAGATGACGCGGAGTGGCCTGAAGGTGTCTACTACGAAGGAAAAAGGAATGGTGGCGTGGAAGAGGTGAACCTCTCCACGACCCTGGGACGTCTGCAGCGACAGCAGATCAAGGAGCTGTGCACAAGCTTTGCACCGATTTTCTCAGCCACTCCAGGACGGACCGAACGGGCATACCACTCCATTGACACAGGTAATGCTCACCCAATTAGAACCCCACCCTACCGGGAGTCACCTCATGCCCAAACTGCTATACAAAGGGAGATCCAGGACATGCTACAGATGGGTATAATCCGCCCCTCTAATAGTACATGGGCATCTCCAGTGGTTCTAGTTCCCAAACCAGATGGGGAAATACGCTTTTGCGTGGACTACCGTAAGCTAAATGCTGTAACTCGTCCTGACAACTATCCAATGCCACGCACAGATGAGCTATTGGAAAAATTGGGACATGCCCAATTCATCTCTACTTTAGACTTAACAAAAGGGTACTGGCAAGTACCACTAGATGAACCCGCTAAGGAAAGGTCAGCCTTCGTCACCCAGGCAGGGGTGTATGAATTCAATGTACTCCCTTTCGGGTTGCGAAATGCCCCCGCCACCTTCCAAAGACTTGTAGATGGTCTCCTAGCGGGATTGGGAGAATCTGCAGTTGCCTACCTCGATGATGTGGCCATTTTTTCTGATTCATGGACAGAACACCTGGAGCACCTGGAAAAAGTCTTCGAGCGCATCCGGCAGGCAGGACTAACTGTTAAGGCTAAAAAGTGTCAAATAGGCCAAAACAGAGTGACTTACCTGGGGCACCACGTGGGTCAAGGAACTATAAATCCCCTACAGGCCAAAGTGGATGCTATCCAAAGGTGGCCGGTTCCAAAGTCAAAGAAACAGGTCCAATCCTTCTTAGGCTTGGCCGGATATTATAGGCGATTTGTACCACACTACAGCCAAATCGCCGCCCCGCTGACAGACCTAACCAGAAAGAAACTGCCAAATGCAGTTCAGTGGACTAATGAGTGTCAAAAGGCCTTTAACCAGCTTAAGGCAACACTCATGTCTGACCCTGTGCTAAGGGCCCCAGACTTTGACAAACCGTTCCTAGTAACCACAGATGCGTCCGAGCGAGGCGTGGGAGCAGTTCTAATGCAGGAAGGACCGGATCAAGAATTCCATCCTGTCGTGTTTCTCAGCAAGAAACTGTCTGAGAGGGAAAGCCACTGGTCAATCAGCGAAAAGGAATGCTACGCCATTGTGTACGCGCTGGAAAAGCTACGCCCATATGTTTGGGGACGGCGTTTCCAACTACAAACAGACCATGCTGCGCTACAGTGGCTTCATACCGCCAAGGGAAATAACAAAAAACTTCTTCG
>NW_020707366.1:0-1734 GCF_002925995.2 Terrapene triunguis
GGCAGGACCTTTGCAGCTCCACTCTGGCCGAAGGGTGCTGCACAAGCTGGGTGGGGAAGGCAGCTGACAGTGAGGGAACATGCTGGTGCATGGGGCGCAAACGTGGCTGGGAATGCAGCGCCCTTCCCCCTCTGGCACCCGGCTCACGTTGCCCACACACCCGGGCACAACCACAGTGTAACAGAGGGGACACTGCTAAGCACTCTCCTGCCACGGGCAGTCGCTGCTTCCCAGCCTCCGCGACTCAGGGCTACACACTGACTGCCAATGAGCTCACAGCCTCTGCTTGTGACATCACTCCATCTCCGCAGCAACAAGCTGTGATGTCACAAAGAGGCGAGCCTGACCTCAGCTGGGGTGGAGGAGGGATTTGGAAGAGGGAAGGATCCCAGGGGCACTCCAGGAAGAGCACCCACAGCAGTCAGAGCACCGACCTCTTCCACCAAGCCAGCTCCAGCGCCATGCAGGGCAAAGTCTAGTTCTAGTGCAGAGGAAGGGCAGGGCTCTGGGCCCCTTTGCACGTGAGCGTGAGGCCCCGCCAGGGCCCCTTTGCATGTGAGCATGACGCCCCGCCAGGGCCCCTTTGCACACGAGCGTGACGCCCTGCCAGGGACCCTTAGCACACAAGTGTGACGCCCCACCAGGGCCCTGTGCCCCTTTGCACACCCTGGCAGCCGGCAGCAGTGAGGCCTGAACCCAGACTCTTGCACTCAGGGGCTGCAGCTGACAGTGCAGTGTCTGTGGGTGATGGGGGGTGAGACCACACTATTGGCGGGGGGGTCACAAGCAGTCCAGCGCCTGCCCTAGGAGCTCCCCACGTGGGAACCAGCAGGGGAGGGGAGCAGGGATGGGCGCGATGGCCAGTGGTAGCCAGCCCAGAGCTCTCAGTAGCCAAGGGCCTGACCCTGCTGTCTGGGAATCGAGGGTGACTCTCAGCTCATGGAGCGGCTCAGCAGTACCCAGCAGAGCAGAGCTGGGCCTGTCTGTACAACCCCGGGTTACAGCTCAGAGACCCTGGCCCTGGCCCCCCCACGGCCTCAGGCTGGGGAGCACAGCGGGCACTCGGTGCACTGGCGGAAGGGCCAAATCCCAGCAGGATGCTGCCCCTGAGCAAGAGGCAATTCCTCCTGCCCCCCATTGGGTGCTGGGACCCTCTGCAGCCCTGACCTGCCCTCCCTCCCCCCCCCGTCCATAGAGTCCCTGCCCCGGGCCCATCGCGGCCATAAGCACCTGCAGCGGGCCCTGGGGTACCCGGGCATCCGGCTGGGGGGTACCACAGCCTGGCGGGTGGGAGTGACTGAGTCATGCCCAGCCCCCACCTGTACCCAGAATCCCCCTGAATCCGGAGGGGGGGCTGGGCCCATCAGACAAGAAAATAAAGGAGCGTGAAGTGCGGCTTTTCCCATTAATTTGCTGCACGTTGCCATGGCGACCCCGGTCGAGGGACGCGCTCGGCACAATCTGTCGTTATTTCCCCATTAATAGCGTCAGGGTGGCACCAGGCCTGTGGGTGAGTGAGGGCAGGTTGGGGGGGCACCCCACCCCTCACAGGAGATTCTGGGGCAGACAGAGACCCCTCCAGCCAAGCGCCCCTGGGGGTATTGCTTTGCTGAGGAACCTTGGGCAGGTTAAGGAGACAAAGGACCATGGGAAACCCACCGAGCTCTGCCAGTGCCCCTCAATCCCAACCCGCAGCCCTCGATAGCCCAGCCATGGGCTCCCCCCATCCCCGAA
>NW_020707367.1:0-1686 GCF_002925995.2 Terrapene triunguis
GGCAGGACCTTTGCAGCTCCACTCTGGCCGAAGGGTGCTGCACAAGCCGGGTGGGGAAGGCAGCTGACAGTGAGGGAACATGCTGGTGCATGGGGCGCAAACGTGGCTGGGGATGCAGCGCCCTTCCCCCTCTGGCACCCGGCTCACGTTGCCCACACACCCGGGCACAGCCACAGTGTAACAGAGGGGACACTGCTAAGCACTCTCCTGCCACGGGCAGTCGCTGCTTCCCAGCCTCCGCGACTCAGGGCTACACACTGACTGCCAATGAGCTCACAGCCTCTGCTTGTGACATCACTCCATCTCCGCAGCAACAAGCTGTGATGTCACAAAGAGGCGAGCCTGACCTCAGCTGGGGTGGAGGAGGGATTTGGAAGAGGGAAGGATCCCAGGGGCACTCCAGGAAGAGCACCCACAGCAGTCAGAGCACCGACCTCTTCCACCAAGCCAGCACCAGCGCCATGCAGGGCAAAGTCTAGTTCTAGTGCAGAGGAAGGGCAGGGCTCTGGGCCCCTTTGCACGTGAGCGTGAGGCCCCGCCAGGGCCCCTTTGCACGCGAGCGTGACGCCCTGCCAGGGACCCTTAGCACACAAGTGTGACGCCCCACCAGGGCCCTGTGCCCCTTTGCACACCCTGGCAGCCGGCAGCAGTGAGGCCTGAACCCAGACTCTTGCACTCAGGGGCTGCAGCTGACAGTGCAGTGTCTGTGGGTGATGGGGGGTGAGACCACACTATTGGGGGGGTCACAAGCAGTCCAGCGCCTGCCCTAGGAGCTCCCCACGTGGGAACCAGCAGGGGAGGGGAGCAGGGATGGGCGCGATGGCCAGTGGTAGCCAGCCCAGGGCTCTCAGTAGCCAAGGGCCTGACCCTGCTGTCTGGGAATCGAGGGTGACTCTCAGCTCATGGAGCGGCTCAGCAGTACCCAGCAGAGCAGAGCTGGGCCTGTCTGTACAACCCCGGGTTACAGCTCAGAGACCCTGGCCCTGGCCCCCCCTCGGCCTCAGGCTGGGGAGCGCAGCGGGCGCTCGGTGCGCTGGCGGAAGGGCCAAATCCCAGCAGGACGCTGCCCCTGAGCAAGAGGCAATTCCTCCTGCCCCCCATTGGGTGCTGGGAGCCTCTGCAGCCATGACCTGCCTCCCCCCCCCCCCCCCCCGTCCATAGAGTCCCTGCCCCGGGCCCATCGCGGCCATAAGCACCTGCAGCGGGCCCTGGGGTACCCGGGCATCCAGCTGGGGGGTACCACAGCCTGGCGGGTGGGAGTGACTGAGTCATGCCCAGCCCCCACCTGTACCCAGAATCCCCCTGAATCCGGAGGGGGGGCTGGGCCCATCAGACAAGAAAATAAAGGAGCGTGAAGTGCGGCTTTTCCCATTAATTTGCTGCACGTTGCCATGGCGACCCCGGTCGAGGGACGCGCTCGGCACAATCTGTCGTTATTTCCCCATTAATAGCATCAGGGTGGCACCAGGCCTGTGGGTGAGTGAGGGCAGGTCGGGGGGGCAGCCCACCCCTCACAGGAGATTCTGGGGCAGACAGAGACCCCCCCAGCCAAGCGCCCCTGGGGGTATTGCTTTGCTGAGGAACCTTGGGCAGGTTAAGGAGACAAAGGACCATGGGAAATGGGAGAGGAGGTGCCCCCCATCCCTGAAACCCACCGAGCTCTGCCAGTGCCCCTCAATCCCGACC
>NW_020707368.1:0-4643 GCF_002925995.2 Terrapene triunguis
AAACAGGAGGCCCATGAAAGAGAAGAAAAAGCCAAACAGGAGGCCCACAAGAGAGAGATGGAACTGAAAGCAGCAAGGACTAGGCAGGATGCAGCAGACCATCCTAACAACTCCTCTCCAGGTACCACTTCCCATCCCAGGAAATTCCCCACCTACAAGGCAGGCGATGATACTGAGGCCTTCTTAGAAAATTTTGAAAGGGCCTGCCTTGGATACAGCATCCCTCTAACCCAGTACATGGTAGAGCTGAGACCGCAGCTCAGTGGACCCTTAGCAGAGGTGGCGGCTGAAATGCCTAAGGAACACATGAACAGTTATGAACTTTTTAAAAACAAGGCCAGAATCAGAATGGGGCTAACACCTGAGCATGCCCGTCGGCGGTTCAGAGCCCTAAGGTGGAAACCAGATGTGTCATTTACCCGGCATGCCTACCACATTCAAAAAAATTGGGATGCCTGGATATCAGGAGCAAATGTTAAATCTACGGAAGAGTTGCCCTTCCTATTGCAAATGGAGCAGTTTTTAGAGGGTGTTCCTGAGGAAATAGAAAGGTACATCCTAGATGGGAAGCCCAAAACTGTAACCGAGGCGGGGGAGATTGGAGCCAAATGGGTGGAGGTGACAGAAAAGAAAAAAGCTAGTAGCAGTTGGAGCGAATATCAGAAGGGGCAAGCCGAAACAAAACCTTATCACCGGGGACAACCCAAGGCCCCACCCACATCCCAAGGGAAACCCCAGACGCCTTCTCACCCCACCCCACCAGTCTCCACCAACCAACATCGCCCCGGTGATACCTTAGCAGGGCGATGTTTTAAATGTAATGAACTGGGGCATATAAAGGCTCACTGCCCCAAGAACCCCAACCGATTACAGTTCATTACACCCCAGTCACAGCAAAGATCCCCAGACCCAGATGCCTCTCTCATACCCTCGGAGCGAAGGGAAACCTTGAGAGTGGGCGGTAAGAAGGTTATCGCTTGGAGGGATACTGGGGCACAAGTGTCAACTATCCACCAATCCCTAGTGGACCCCAAACTCATCAACCCGGAGGCTACAGTGACAATTCAACCCTTCGTGTCACAGTCTGTAACCTTGCCTACAGCCCAGTTGCATGTCCAGTACAAGGGCTGGGCAGGAATGTGGACTTTTGCAGTATATGACAATTATCCCATCCCCATGCTGCTGGGGGAAGACTTGGCCAACCATGTGAAGCTAGCCAAGAGGGTGGGAATAGTCACCCGCAGCCAGGCTAAGCAAGCTTTCACCCCCATCCCTGTTCCTGAGCCGTCCACCAGAGCCCCGTCGGTGTTACCGGAGACCCAAACACAGGTGGTGGAACCGGATCCCCTGCCAACGACTGCAACAGCCGTAGTGGATCCAATCCCAGAGACCCAGCCAAAGCCAGTCCCGGAACCGGAACTGACAACACAACCAGCACCAGAACCATTGCCAGCACTGAGTCCAGCGCTTGCAAACCCGTCTACAACTCCAATGCCAGAGGGCACCAGCGAGCCTGAACTGGCGGAAGTAGCAGATAACCCTACCCAGGAGGCTCAGCCAGAGCCTGAGATACCACATAGTGCACCAGAGGACAGCGGTTCACAGTCAATGGAAACAGCCCCAGCACCTGCATCGCTTCCAGAGGGACCAAGCCCCAGTCCACAGTCCAAGGAGGAACTGATGTCTCCAGCATCAAGGGAACAGTTCCAGGCCGAGCAAAAAGCAAATGACAGCCTTCAGAAAGCTTGGGCGGCGGCGCGGAGCACCCCACCGCCTCTCAGCTCTTCTAACCGATCCCGGTTTGTTGTAGAAAAAGGACTTTTATACAAGGAGACTCTTTCTGGTGGGCACCAGGAAGACTGGCATCCTCAAAGACAGTTGGTAGTTCCCACTAAGTATCGGGTAAAGCTCTTGAGCTTAGCCCATGATCATCCCAGTGGCCATTCTGGGGTGAACAGAACCAAAGACCGGTTGGGGAAGTCCTTCCACTGGGAGGGAATGGGCAAGGACGTTGCTAATTATGTCCGGTCTTGTTAGGTGTGCCAACGAGTGGGAAAGCCCCAAGACCAGGTTAAAGCCCCTCTCCAGCCACTACCCATAATTGAGGTCCCATTTCAGCGAGTAGCTGTGGATATTCTGGGTCCTTTCCCAAGGAAGACACCCAGAGGAAAGCAGTACGTACTGACTTTCATGGATTTTGCTACCCGATGGCCGGAAGCTGTACCCTTAAGCAACACCAAGGCTAAAAGTGTGTGCCAGGCATTAGCAGACATTTTTGCCAGGGTAGGTTGGCCCTCCGACATCCTTACAGATTCGGGAACTAATTTCCTGGCAGGGAACATGAAAAACCTGTGGGAAGCTCATGGGGTGAATCACTTGGTTGCCACCCCTCATCACCATCAAACCAATGGTCTGGTGGAGAGGTTTAACGGAACTTTGGGGGCCATGATACGTAAATTCGTAAATGAACACTCCAATGATTGGGACCTAGTGTTGCAGCAGTTGCTTTTTGCCTACAGGGCTGTACCACATCCCAGTTTAGGGTTTTCACCATTTGAACTTGTGTATGGCCGCGAGGTTAAGGGGCCATTACAGTTGGTGAAGCAGCAATGGGAGGGGTTTACGCCTTCTCCAGGAACTAACATTCTAGACTTTGTAAGCAACCTACAAAACACCCTCCGACACTCTTTAGCCCTTGCTAAAGAAAACCTAAAGGATGCTCAGGAAGAGCAAAAGGCCTGGTATGATAAACATTCCAGAGAACGGTCCTTCAAAGTAGGAGACCAAGTCATGGTCTTAAAGGCGCTCCAGGCCCATAAAATGGAAGCGTCATGGGAAGGACCATTCACGGTCCAGGAGCGCCTAGGAGCTGTTAACTATCTCATAGCCTCCCCCACCTCTAACATAAAGCCTAAGGTATACCATGTTAATTCTCTTAAGCCCTTTTATTCCAGAGAATTAAACGTTTGCCAGTTTACAGCCCAGAAAACAGATGACGCGGAGTAGCCTGCAGGTGTCTACTACGAAGAAACAAGGAATGGTGGCGTGGAAGAGGTGAACCTCTCCACGACCCTGGAACGTCTGCAGCGACAGCAGATCAAGGAGCTGTGCACAAGCTTTGCACCGATTTTCTCAGCCACTCCAGGACGGACCGAACGGGCATACCACTCCATTGACACAGGTAATGCTCACCCAATTAGAACCCCACCCTACCGGGAGTCACCTCATGCCCAAGCGGCTATACAAAGGGAGATCCAGGACATGCTACAGATGGGTATAATCCGCCCCTCTAACAGTGCATGGGCATCTCCAGTGGTTCTAGTTCCCAAACCAGATGGGGAAATACGTTTTTGCGTGGACTACCGTAAGCTAAATGCTGTAACTCGTCCTGACAACTATCCAATGCCACGCACAGATGAGCTATTGGAGAAATTGGGACATGCCCAATTCATCTCTACTTTAGACTTAACCAAAGGGTACTGGCAAGTACCACTAAATGAACCCGCTAAGGAAAGGTCAGCCTTCGTCACCCAGGCAGGGGTGTACGAATTCAATGTACTCCCTTTCGGGTTGCGAAATGCACCCGCCACCTTCCAAAGACTTGTAGATGGTCTCCTAGCGGGATTGGGAGAATCTGCAGTTGCCTACCTCAATGATGTGGCCATTTTTTCTGATTCATGAACAAAACACCTGGAGCACCTGGAAAAAGTCTTCGAGCGCATCCGACAGGCAGGACTAACTGTTAAGGCTAAAAAGTGTCAAATAGGCCAAAACAGAGTGACGTACCTGGGGCACCAGGTGGGTCAAGGAACTATAAATCCCCTACAGGCCAAAGTGGATGCTATCCAAAAGTGGCCGGTTCCAAAGTCCAAGAAACAGGTCCAATCCTTCTTAGGCTTGGCCGGATATTATAGGCGATTTGTACCACACTACAGCCAAATCGCCGCCCCGCTGACAAACTTAACCAGAAAGAAACAGCCAAATGCAGTTCAGTGGACTGATAAGTGTCAAAAGGCCTTTAACCAGCTTAAGGCAACACTCATGTCTGACCCTGTGCTAAGGGCCCCAGACTTTGACAAACCGTTCCTAGTAACCACAGATGCTTCCGAGAAAGGCGTGGGAGCAGTTTTAATGCAGGAAGGACCGGATCAAGAATTCCATCCTGTCGTGTTTCTCAGCAAGAAACTGTCTGAGAGGGAAAGCCACTGGTCAATCAGCGAAAAGGAATGCTACGCCATTGTGTACGCGCTGGAAAAGCTACGCCCATATGTTTGGGGACGGCGTTTCCAACTACAAACAGACCATGCTGCGCTACAGTGGCTTCATACCGCCAAGGGAAATAACAAAAAACTTCTTCGATGAAGTTTAGCTCTCCAAGATTTTGATTTTGAAATACAACACATTTCGGGAGCTTCTAACAAAGTGGCTGATGCACTCTCCCGGGAAAGTTTCCCAGAGTTAACTGGTTAACAATTGTTCTTAAAATGAAACATATTGTTAGTTTTTATATAATCAGTAGTATGTCTAAAGATACATGTGTCTTATTAACTCTGTTTTCTCCTAGAACTCCAGGAAGAAATCACAGCCAGTGTGGAACCGAACGTCCAACACTATCTGTGATTTGGGGGGCGTGTCATAACTAT
>NW_020707369.1:0-3247 GCF_002925995.2 Terrapene triunguis
GGCATTTAGTCCCTCCAATGTTTCTTAGCTCCTCTTCAGTTCTACTCCTGAGGTATATGTTTCATAAACATTACTAATTGGAGATTCAAAAGCCCCCCAAGGGAGAACATCATTGATGAAGAGTGGGAGTGGTCCATTGCTAATGCCAAATAAATATCCTGAGACTTACCTTTAAAACTCACTTAAGTTAACAGTCTACAGGCATTAACAGACCCCAGTTAAATGGTTCCACCAGAGCTCATTTTGCTAGATTTATTTTGCCATGAGTGTCAGTATTGTGTTCCTCCTTATTACACATTCCTACCCACCCATATGTTCATGTCACTGTCTTACATGGGTGGGTAGGAAGTTGCATCTCTGAGACCCTTCCACGGCTCAGCTGGCTCCGGTGGGGAAAATCTCAAAGGTCCAACAGGCGGCTTTGCAAAAGGAATTCCTAGGAAAACATCTACATGTGTCTCAGCTCCATCAACTTTGATTTGCTGCCCTCGGAGTTTCCCATATTTGGTAACCACTTCTGGGTGTACAGCATTTTGTCCTGTGAAACATATACATAAAATCAGATTATATATCGGGAGGTTCAAAATGACCTGACAAGTTTCTAAGTGCTTCAGATGTTTATGCATGTATCTTTGATTTCTTTTAAACATTTCATACAAAATATTTCAATAAATATTCACGAGCAAGTAAAAAAAAACCCAAACCGTATCAATTTTAAGTCTAACCATGCTTCTGAGAGATCTGTATTAGGGTTGCCAATTTTGGTTGGACGTATTCCTGGAGGTTTCATCACTTTGCATAATCTTTAATAAACCATTAATCTTTAATTCCTCGAGATATCAGGACAATCCTGGAAGGTTGACAACCCTAGTCTGTGTATTGAATTCATTTATTATCAAAATATATGTTGTTCTTACAGGCAACTTGTTGCATAATAAATGTATGCCTGTAAAGTAGAAAGGTTTAATATTAAACTTGACCTCAATGCATGTATAATACAGCAATCATTATGTTGATTAATTGTTGGCTATGTGTTAAAGATATCAGTAGCAAAATAGTTGCTTATATGTCTTTCAAAAGTATGACCATTGTGCTATTTTAACAAATGGAAGTATTATTAAGGAAAACCTGGCAGTCATGTTGATTGCCATGTAATGGCAACACTGCATTATTATTGTTTTAAAAAAACAACAGTGTTTCTTTAATTATCTTGACAAGAAGTGAAGTGCTGACCCTCTCTCCCCTTCACCCCTTCCTCGGGGCATTCTTCCTGCCTCTTTATCAGCTTTGGGCTGATGGGGGCGTGACGTTATCTGACTAAAATATGACCGTATAGATCATTGTTGCAACCATGTTGCAACTTATATATTTGCAGCAAATATTGTACAAAGGTTGTCGAGTAAGCTGTCTATGAAAAGGTTATGATTGGCTGGTTATGATTATGCTATCTGTATGCATGTATCATTTTTGTATGTGAAGTTATAAGTATTGGCTCTATACTTGGATTTCAAATGTTTGCTCCTGGGGTAACGCCCACAAAGTAATTAGCCAGCACATCTTGGAGGGCCTATTCTAAGTGAGTGGCCCATCAAAAGAACATTTAACTGACAATGACCCTGGGAGACGCCTATCTACACTTAACGAAATTTCCTGCTGTGACTAGGTGAAATGCATGGGCATGTGACTTGCCCATGTAACTCCAAACTCCATCTTGTTGCTGTGATTTTCCACAGTAAAAACAGTGGAATGCCCTCACATGGCAAAAGCTATAAAAGGCCCTGGAAACACCTCCATTGCGTCTTCAATCCTGCTTCTTACCTCTGAAGGAAACTTGCTACAAACTGAAGCTCTGAACAATGGACTGAATGACCCATCCAAGCTGTGGATGTACTCCAGAGACTTGACTTAAGCCAGCAGTTTATTCCATCACTGCTACAAACCTGAACCAAGAACTTTGCCATTACTGTATGTAAGTGATTCCTTTAACCAGTTTGAACTCTCACCTTTCTTTCTTTCTTTCTTTCTTTCTTTCTTTCTATTTATAAATAAACCTTTAGATTTTAGATACTAAAGGATTGGCATCAACGTGATTTTTGGGTAAGATCTAAGTTATATATTGACCTGAGTGTGTGTCTGGTTCTTTGGGCTCAGAAGCACCTATTATTTGATGAGATGGGTTGTAAAGAACCACTCATCTCTGAATCCAGTGTTTTTGGTGGTGATATAAGAACTGAATGCCCGAGGAAATTGCCTTTATGTTTTCTTGTTAGCCAGTGTATTTTTAAAGTTTGTGTATTTAATGAAAGGAATTCAGCAGCCTTAACTCCATTTTAAGGCAGGTTTTTTTAAATTTGATTTTGGACAGTAGTTTGGCTAAGGCAGGGATGTTTACATCCATATTCAATTTAGGTTGAGATTTGGGTTAAAGACCAAAATGGAGCTTGGGTTTGGGTTCAGCAGCATTGAAATATCACAAGTTGTTCACATGAGATGTCAGCGCAAAATGGTTTAAAATTTGCAAAATCAGTTGTTCTTTCAAGATTTCTACCACTTTGGATGAACTTAAGTTGGATCCAGAAAATAGGACTCTTCCAGTTTTACATTCTACCTGGAACTGAAACCGCAGAGAGAATTTACATCTAGGGATTTGACTCCACACCCTGAACTCCAAAATTGAAGGGACTGGATTTGAAGATCTGTTATATAGTTATAATTCAGTTTACAGAACACTCCGTAATTATCAAAACTAAGAAATGAGACTGAATTTTACTATTATTATTATTTATTAGTTATACTACCATAGCACCTAGGAGCCTGAACATGGATCAGGATCTGATTGCGCTCACCCATCCATAAACTGAGTATGGAAAATTTAATCTCCAGAGCCAGACTGCTTTATATACAGTGTAATGGGGAAAATGTAGTCAGTGGTTGGTAATATCAACAGTGAATTAATCACCCAGCATGCCCTGGATGCCATAGTGTCTCACTACACAGGTTTGATACACAGCCCTAATACAAATCTTAATTTTTACAAAAGGGTAAAAAGCAGCCAGGGCAGTGCTTAAAGCGATCTGAAAAAAGTGGGGGTGGGAGGGGGTGATCATAATCTGGGAGCAGCCACTTTGGTAAGACAGTGCTTACAGTGCACCCTTCTGCAATCTGGGTTGATTTTTTTTCGGAGTCAGTGACCCCTGCTGTAGCCCTGGCCACCCCCTTCTCTCTCTCTCCCGCCCACTCCCTCCCC
>NW_020707369.1:3347-7081 GCF_002925995.2 Terrapene triunguis
GGTTTTTTTTTTGCTTGGGGCAGCCCAAAAGCCAGAGCTGGCCCTGCTCTGTGTAAATCCGTAGCACTAAATAAGTATTTTTATTGCTGTTCAAGTAATACTAATTAATGAATATTAACGCAGCTGTGCCTGTTCCACTAAGGGGAGTGCCCTTCACAATCACATGGGAGTAATGCAGACACTATAAGAACTAAACTTGCAACAAACAGGCACATGCCTGAAAACAGGAAAATGAAAAGCATTTAAGAACCCTCTGATATTCAGACTATCATATTTCTTCCAAATAATGTATGAGTGCCCAGCTCCTGTGTTAAAACCACATACACATGCCATGCTGCTCCCAACTCACCGTACTTCAATTGTTCTGTTCCCCCAGGAGAGGCAATAGAGCAAAATATTTTAAAATCTTACCGTTAACTGTAAGGGTTGTGAACCAGGCTGCAAAAATCAGGGACAGCAGCAAGATATTCTCACCAGTCGACATTTTGCAGGGTGCTCCTGTAGTCAGGGGGCCAGTTCCGTGCTTTAAATAGTCAGTAAAGCACAAAGGTTACCTAAGAGTAACATCCAACATCTTATACAATCAGGGCCGGCTCCAGGCACCAGCTTCTCAAGCAGGTGCTTGGGGCGGCCGCTCTGGAGAGGGGCGGCCGCTCTGGGGAGGGGCGGCAGGTCCAGGTATTCGGCGGCAATTCGGCGGACAGTCCCTCACTCCGCCTGGGAGTGAAGGACCTCCTGCCGAATTGCTGCCGCAGATCGTGATCGCGGCTTTTTTTGTTTTTGTTTTGTTTTTTGTTTTGTTTTGGCTGCTTGGGGCGGCCAAAACCCTGGAGCCGGCCCTGTACACAATTTCAGACATGGATCATTTGCTGTTCAAAGTACACTGAAGTCACTAACCAGTAGCACCTGAAATAATGGCTTCACCTTCTTTGACAGTTAAGAAAGAATGTGTTTAGATTATAAACTCAAACATTACAGTATAAGAAGGCGTGACATTCTGTAGACTGCCTGGATCATTTAACCCTATACAGGGATTAAGCAGCAAATTGCGTGGGATGTTTTGCCTAAAAACTGGCAGCTATAACAGTCAAAAAAAATTCTGATGGAACAGTTTTCCATTAGAAAATTCTGATTAAACTAAATCAAAACATTTTGCAGGGATGTATCAATTTCATTTAAAATTTCAGTGGGAAATTATTGAAATGTTTTGTTTTATTGTCTAAAAGTATAGCCAATCATTCATTATTAAAGTTTTAGAGACCAACTAATTAAACGTAGCCAATTTTTTTGTCTACAGACCAACCAGTACAATACAAAAAAGAGACATATGTACCCTCTTTCCAGAAAGCATGTTTTATTTTGTAATATGTTCACCACACAGAAGGTGTGCTTCCAAATACGCCCCCCCCCCCATACCACTTATATTTATAGCACAGTTGCTTACAAGTTAGAAAGCACTTTATATATCACCTAAGAATACTTGAATATTGTTTCCCATGCTGGTTGCCCCATCTCATAACGGATATAATGGAACTGGAAAAGGTTCAGAGAAGGGCAACAGAGATGATTAAGGGTATGGAACAACTTCCATACAAGGAGAGACTACAAAGATTAGGGTTGTTCAACTTAGAAAAGAACTGACTAAGGGGCGGGGGAATATGATAAAGGTCTATAATATTATGGATGATGTGAAAAAAATGACTAGATAAGTGTCATTTCCCCTTTCACACGATACAAAAATCAGAGGTTACCCAATTAAATTAATAGACAGCAGGTTTAATACAAACAAAAGAAAGTACTTTTTACCCAATGCACAATTCTCCTGGGGAACTCTTTGCCATGGGAAATTGGGATGGCCGAAAGTATAACTGGGTTCAAAAGAGAACTGGATAAGCTCGTGGAGGACAGGTCCATCAATGGCTATTAGCCAAGATGGTCAGGGACACAACCCTAAACCTCTACTACCAGAAGCAGGGAGTGGAAGATAGCGGTGGCTCATTCCATAGTTGCCTTATTCTGTACATTCCTCACAAAGCGCTGTATGGGCCAATGTTTGAAACAGAATACTGGGCAAGATGGACCATGGTCTATCCAATATGACAGCTCTTATGATCTTATGTGCCAAGAGCCAACCCGCCAATTTGTACCAGTTCCTTAACTTGTTTCATTATCTCTGTTTTGGCTACTACATTTTAAACCAGTTGCTTGGGAAGGTACCTGTATCAGGACACAGAACAAATGTATCTTGCCTTTGACAAGCTTTATATTCGCTAATGCCAAAAGCTACAATTAACTTTGCAGAATATTGTGGGATAAATAAGTGAGCAAAGTGGACAGAGTTGTGGGAAGAACATAATATAATTTGGTAAACATAACTGCCCATATAATGGTTATAATACAATATTAATATGGTAAGCCCTATGCCTAACATATATAGTGGCTAACAGTTTCAACTTTATCATTTTGACTTATGTTATATTCTATTATAATTTATAATATACAGTAGACTCTCAGAGTTATGAACACCAGAGTTACGAACTGACCAGTTAACCACACACCTCATTTGGAACCGGAAGTATACAATTGGGCAGCAGCAGACACAAATAAAAGCAAATACAGTAGAGTACTGTGTTAAACAAACTACTAAAAAACTAAAGGGCAAGCAGTAACTCTGAGGTTCCACTGTAACATAAAAGTCAAAACTGACATATATTCTGAGCCATCATATAATGTAACATAAAAATTAAAACAATAAAATAGAAACAACTTTTTTATCCTATCAACACAATACATTTTGATAAGATTGTAACAAAATATTTTGGTGTATTCTGTAACATTTCCTTGTGCGGATGAGATTTAGTTCCCATGGTTATGCTCACAGAAACAAACCACCAACCTCTGCAACGCTACTGGCCCCAAATTATGGGGCTAGTCAAGCTATGCTCAGCATAGGACTTAGACTAGAGGATGAAGGGGAAGGGCCAGGGGCACAAAGGTGGTTATATGGCACTTTTGCACGCTCTGATTTCTAGGTTTGTCATGGTCCAGTTCAGCCCCTACCATATCTTAGAGTAACTTCAGGCAGGAGCGGCACCAGGATTTTTGCCGCCCTAGGCAGCAGCGCTCCTCCTCTGAGCATTCGGTGCCGGGGGTCCTTCCGCTCCGCATCTTTGGGGCACTTCGGCAGCGGGTCCCGGAACGAGTGAAGGACCCGCCGCCAACTTTCCGCCAAAGACCCGGAGTGGAAGAACCCCCCGCCACCGAATTTCCGCGGAGGGCGGCAATATGCTGCCCCCCAAATCCTGCTGCCCTAGGCAACCGCCTAGGGTCGCCTAGTGGAAGCACCGGCCCTGACTTCAGGGCTCCTTTAACTTCTGTTGGCTGGACACAGTCCCCTATGGGGAGTTATGCTGGCAGGGGTTGCAGAAACACAGCACTCTGTTACACATCTAGCCTGTGCATATAGAGGCCACTTTCTTATTAGTTCATATATGAATAATAAATATACAATATAAAATGTGCCTCTTATGTAGCATTGGTATTGGTGACGGGCATTTTTTTGTGCAAGATAGGTCCGTCCTGGCTGGATGGGAGCCCAAGCTGTTGCCACATGTGTGGGAATGGAATGGGGGGCATGACCCACTTATTTCCTGATGCTTCTGTAAAGGTACATGGGGGCCTAGGATGGTGGGGGTTAGAGAAGAGCTCTCCTAGCCATGACCAGGCAGGACAGC
>NW_020707370.1:0-4422 GCF_002925995.2 Terrapene triunguis
GTGGGGGTTAGAGAAGAGCTCTCCTAGCCATGACCAGGCAGGACAGCAGCCAGCTGTACAGTTATGTTAAGGGAAACAGCCTTTCTTCTCCCCAATGTCCCCAGCCAGGGCCGGCTCTGCCGAAGCAAAAAAAAAGGTGACTGGGCTGTGCCACCCCAAGAATGGGCGGAATGCCGCCTCTCAGCATGGGCTGCCCCAGGCACGTACTTCCTACGCTGGTGCCTGGAGCCAGCCCTGTCCCCAGCTCCTTCTGCTTGCACCCCCTAGCACAGCCATAAGTTACTGCTTCTGGTGTTTTATCCTGTTCAGGCTCCTGAATGAGAGGCGAGCAGAGAAGCCAGGTAGGAAAGGCAGATCAGGTTGTGCAGGACACCCCCCCCCCTTACAGATGGCCATAGCACACTTTAAGTTGACAGAACATGCAGTCAGAAAGCAAGATGTTTCCATTTTCTTTACTTGGCTCCTAACAAATAAATCAGGCATAACTTTCAGCCGTACTAGCTGGCTGTATTCAGGGGGGATGTGTGTTGGGGGGAGGGGGAAGAGGTCACATTCATATTTGTTAAAAGTCCCTGTCATCCTTTGCAGTGTTTTGTGATCTCATGAGGACTGGGGTGCACGGGGCTATCTTATTGATGGCTAAGTATGAATTTCCTCCTGGAATATTTAGTATTTGCATAGCTAATACTGGTTTCTAAAATGTAGACATATATAAACATGTTGCATCAAGAGCTGGGTGAGCGAGAGCAGTATTGGGCAAATGGCTTGAAAATTTTGCACTATTGCTGAACAAGTATTATGCAAGCAGCTGTGGCCAGATCTCATCTCTGAGGTGTTTGTGACATTTTTTTTTTTAAATGGAGATATCTTATCTCCTAGAACTGGAAGTGACCTTGAAAGGTCATTGAGTCCAGCCCCCTGCCTTCACTAGCAGGACCAAGTACTGATTTTGCCCCAGATCCCTAAGTGGCTCTCTCAAGGATTGAACTCTGGGTTTAGCAGACCAATGCTCAAACCACTGAGCTATCCCTCCCCTCCATGTTTACTCTGGGGTTATCAGATTGACTGATATAATGGGAGTAAAGGACGCTCAGCACTTTGCAGAGTTGGGCTTTGAGTAAACATTCAACATAGTTTAGACCATTCCAGTCCAATAAGTGTATTATTAGAGAAATAACGGCGGTGAGGGGGAGGAGGGAGAAAGCATCGTGGCAATTTCCTTTGCATTAGTGCTGGCAGCACATTCCACCAACTAAGAGCTACTTTTAGTTTGTTTAGTAGTTTTCAGTAGCTCATTTTGGGGTGTACAATAATTCCATGATATCAAAAACCCTCTTAAGACCATAGACCAGTGAAATCAACAGTTGCTTCTGGCTTCGATTTTGTACTCCAAGATAGTCTTTCCCCCTCACTAATTGTTGTGGCAGTGATTCAACAGGCCTTAGCTCCAAAAGATGATTCATTCTGGAGCGTTGATGTCAAAAGATAATATTCTATTTCCCAGGGCGGGCTTTCCATAAATTATTTGACTTCATGCACCTGTGTTTATTTAAGTGGGCCGTTTCTTTCAGTACACTAGGAGAAGTAGCTTCAGGTATTTTGAGAAGTTGGCAAACTGCTCTGAGTATCTTTTGCCTTTCCCTAGATGGAGTGGACTGATCCAGTGAGATTCCTCCTACATTTAACAATTTAAAGGCCCAGTTTTCAAACATGCATGCCCTGAGTTCATGGCTTAAGTCAGTATTTAGCTTCAAGTGCTGGTTCAGAAGCCAAAGGCCCCCAGTTCAGCAAGGCACTTCAGCACATGTATAAAATTAAACATGGAACTAGTCCCACGGATTATGCACCTACTCATATTCGTGCTGAATTGCGCCCTTACCCCACTGTTGCTCAGGCTCATTTAGATTTGCTGATTCATGTATTTTCCCAAACGTTCTTACAAAGGTTAGTATGCGTGGTACATTTTTAAAATGGAAAAACATTGTAGATTTGAACTTTTGGAAAATAATATTTTTGCATAATAGCTCAGTTATAGCAGATTTTTATGGTTATGTACACTCTCTCCTTGAGAGTTTTATTCCTCAGACTTTTGGAGAGGATTCTTGCTGACTTTGACAGTGGTGAAAATTATAAAGTTGCATATCAAGAAAACAGAGGAGTGATGTCCTTTTCTACTATTTCTGGATGGCTGGCTGTATTGGCAAATAGACGGAACAGAGACGGTTGCCTTGAATAGCAGTAATAAATCAAGTTGCTATACAAGGCTATGGTGGCACACGGAAAATATGTAGCAGTTAGAAATACTTTCTGCTGGCAGAGACTTTAGTTTATGTGTTGTTAGATTAGAGACTGTAAATAAACCTCAATGAATAATTCTTCTTTCATTTAAATGTCTCAAATTCTGAAAAAGTTTTAGATTTTCAGTCGTCAGCTTTTCTATTTTTTCTGGGATTGCATGCATCTATTACTGTTTCAAAGTAGTGTCCAGAGGTCCCAATGGAGACATGAGCCACATTGTGCTAGATCTGAAGGTTGATTTTATAGGGCAACTGTTCTCATTTACTTTACACAACCCATCTTGAGGGTCCCTCACCGAGTGCTATAAAGGTGGCCTCACATAGACCTGCAAGGTATATAACAACATCCTCCACCTCAATTTTGCACAGCTGAATAAGGGCATCTCATGGTACCAATCCCTGCACTCACATTTTCAATATGGTGGCAGAAAGGGAGCAGAAAGGAGAGAATAGGGGTGTTGATTTTCCCCCGCTCTGCACTGGACCCAAGAGCAGGATTGGTGAGCCAAGGGGAGCAATCTGCTCCATCTTAATGCATGGAGCAGACTGTGCAGGTCCTGTGTGTCACATGCAGCCTAGGAAAAATTGTGCTTCAGTCTAGCCTTGCACAGCTTAGTGCAAAAGAGCAAATTAGTGGAACGACTCAGCAGAAACAACACACAGTCAAGCAAGTCTTTGCTCTGAATGCATATTTGTAATGTGAAAAGGTGAACAAAAACATAAAAGAAAATGAAATAAAATTCCCCCAAGGTGGGGGTCCAACCATTTCCCAAGCACCCAATGTATTGTCCTTCCCGGGGCACTTCTGCAAGGGTAGGAGCTGAACTGATGTTAAGTCCTCCTTTACCCTGCACCCTGTCACACATAGTTCACTCTTGAGCACCTTTGGTGATCCTCCTTCGGTGAGTTATTTTTCCAAGGAATGACTAAGTCACAAATCTATGTTAGTGCCTTGTTTAACTTATCTGGAAGATCTCCCTGCTGGAGCTAGCAATGAATCCTATGGGTGTCAAAGCATTCTGCAAACTGATCCCTTCCACCAGATACATGAAACAGTATAAAAAAAATCTCTGGATAAGACTCTAGAATTTGTTAATTTCTCACATTTAAACCAATTGTATCTGATTTTATTTTGTGACACACACACACACATGCCCTTTCTCCCCCACATATTATGAATTATAATTCTGCATGCTCTTTCTTTTCCTTCATTTTCTTGATTTTTTCAGGCAGAGTCTTTGTCCAGAACTCAACTCTGTTCCCTTTCAGTTTCTTTGCTTCCTTCTGCTGTAAATTCAACTCCAGGTATTGTTCATTCATGTCATACACCGGCCATTCCACCAAACCTTCGCCATTAGGATTTCTGCACACAATAGAATGAAAAGGTGATACAGAGGTGATATAGACTGGGAATGGGATAGTCCATAACTTCTAGGCCTTCAGTTTTAATCCAGCCCAGACTAACAAAGCCACTTTCTTCTGACAGCTGTTCATTACCATGTGTAATAAGTTAGTGGGCTCAGGTTAGTTTCTAATACAAACACTTCCATAGCAGAGAAGTCATCACAATAATAGGCACTGTGAGGCGGTAGTGTGGTGTGGAGGATAGGGTGTAGGACTGGGACGCAGGAGACTTGGGGTATGTCTACACTACTGCAGCTATGATGCTGTAGCAAAGACACTTCCTACATTGACAGAAGGGGTTTTTCCATTGATGTAGATAATCCACCTCTTTGAGAGGCAGTAGTTATGTCAAGGGAAGAATTCTTCAATCGAGCTAGCGGCGTCTACTGTGGGGATTAGGTTGACATAACTACGTCGCATAGGGCACAAAATTTTCCCCACAGTCCTGGAGGTAGCTAGGTGGACCTAGTGTGAGATGTAGATTAGGCCTTGGGTTCCATTCCCAGCTCTCAAGATGGTCCCAGGTCACAATTCCGACACATTTTAGTGAGGCTCTGGGCAGCAGCTTGCACTGTCAGTACCTGTGCTGTACCTGTTCTGTGATTAAGCAGAGGACTGAAGTCTCTAGGGCTGTCCATGAAGCTCCTTCGGAAACATTACAGGGTCTGCATAAGTGGGCTTTTTAATTGGCTGTACATTCTAAAAAGCAAATTCTCTATTT
>NW_020707371.1:0-2049 GCF_002925995.2 Terrapene triunguis
GGAATTGGTGAAAGGTTTCTCAAGGCTTCCCAGGGAGGGAATTCTTGAGATGGTGGCAGCGGACCAGAGCTAAGCTGGTAAATAAGCTTAGAAGTTTTCATGCAGGCCCCTACATTTGTACCCTAAAGTTCAAAGTGGGGATACAGCCTTGACAGATCTGAAGGTTGATTTTATAGGGCAACTGTTCTCATTTACTTTACACAACCCATCTTGAGGGTCCCTCACCGAGTGCTATAAAGGTGGCCTCACATAGACCTGCACAGTATATAACAAAATCCTCCACCTCAATTTTGCACAGCTGAATAAGGGCATCTCATGGTACCAATCCCTGCACTCACATTTTCAATACGGTGGCAGAAAGGGAGCAGAAAGGAGAGAAGAGGGGTGTTGATTTCCCCCACTCTGCACTGGACCCAAGAGCAGGATTGGTGAGCCAAGGGGAGCAATCTGCTCCATCTTAATGCATGGAGCAGACTGTGCAGGTCCTGTGTGTCACATGCAGCCTAGGAAAAATTGTGCTTCAGTCTAGCCTTGCACAGTCTAGTGCAAAAGAGCAAATTAGTGGAACGACTCAGCAGAAACAACACAGTCAAGCAAGTCTTTGCTCTGAATGCATATTTGTAATGTGAAAAGGTGAACAAAAACATAAAAGAGAATGAAATAAAATGCCCCCAAGGTGGGGGTCCAACCATTTCCCAAGCACCCAATGTATGGTCCTTCCCGGGGCACTTCTGCAAGGGTAGGAGCTGAACTGATGTTAAGTCCTCCTTTACCCTGCACCCTGTCACACATAGTTCACTCTTGAGCACCTTTGGTGATCCTCCTTCGGTGAGTTATTTTTCCAAGGAATGACTTTAAGTCAAAAATCTATGTTAGTGCCTTGTTTAACTTATCTGGAAGATCTCCCTGCTGGAGCTAGCAATGAATCCTATGGGTGTCAAAGCATTCTGCAAACTGATCCCTTCCACCAGATACATGAAACAGTATACAAAAAATCTCTGGATAAGACTCCACAATTTGTTAATTTCTCACATTTAAACCAATTGTATCTGATTTTATTTTGTGACACACACACATGCCCTTTCTCCCCCACATATTATGAATTATAATTCTGCATGCTCTTTCTTTTCCTTCATTTTCTTGATTTTTTCAGGCAGAGTCTTTGTCCAGAACTCAACTCTGTTCCCTTTCAGTTTCTTTGCTTCCTTCTGCTGTAAATTCAACTCCAGGTATTGTTCATTCATGTCATACACCGGCCATTCCACCAAACCTTCACCATTAGGATTTCTGCACACAACAGAATGAAAAGGTGATACAGAGGTGATATAGACTGGGAATGGGATAGTCCATAACTTCTAGGCCTTCAGTTTTAATCCAGCCCAGACTAACAAAGCCACTTTCTTCTGACAGTTGTTCATTACCATGTGAAATAAGTTAGTGGGCTCAGGTTAGTTTCTAATACAAACACTTCCATAGCAGAGAAGTCATCACAATAATAGGCACTGTGATGTGGTAGTGTGGTGTGGAGGATAGGGTGTAGGACTGGGACGCAGGAGACTTGGGGTATGTCTACACTACTGCAGCTATGATGCTGTAGCAAAGACACTTCCTACATTGACAGAAGGGGTTTTTCCATTGATGTAGATAATCCACCTCTTTGAGAGGCAGTAGTTATGTCAAGGGAAGAATTCTTCAATCGAGCTAGCGGCGTCTACTGTGGGGATTAGGTTGACATAACTACGTCGCATAGGGCACAAAATTTTCCCCACAGTCCTGGAGGTAGCGAGGTGGACCTAGTGTGAGATGTAGATTAGGCCTTGGGTTCCATTCCCAGCTCTCAAGATGGTCCCAGGTCACAATTCTGACACATTTTAGTGAGGCTCTGGGCAGCAGCTTGCACTGTCACTACCTATGCTGTACCTGTTCTGTGATTAAGCAGAGGACTGAAGTCTCTAGGGCTGTCCATGAAGCTCCTTCGGAAACATTACAGGGTCTGCATAACTGGGCTTTTTAATTGGCTGTACATTCTAAAAAGCAAATTCTCTATTT
>NW_020707372.1:0-2327 GCF_002925995.2 Terrapene triunguis
GGTGGCAGCGGACCAAAGCTAAGCTGGTAGATAAGCTTAGAAGTTTTCATGCAGGCCCCTACATTTGAACCCTAAAGTTCAAAGTGGGGATTCAGCCTTGACAGCTTGTCTTTTTCAGACTCAACCACTGGGGAGTACTGGTAATGGGAACATTATCCTGTGTGCATTTAGGGCACAATGTCTTACCTAAAATATCCAAGGATCCCCAGTCTGTATTGAATTGTTACAACCACCACATTTTCAAAGGCCGATAGTGCTGACCCATCATATGTTGAAGCTGCACCAATCACTAATCCACCTCCATGGATCCATACCATGACCTGAAAAAAGCAGGAAGAGTTAGTCACCTACATCTGTAACACCCTGATATTACTTCAGGTGTAAAATTCAAACCAAGGGGTTGCTATTTTTGCTGTGATAAAGTACTATTTTGTGCTATTGCACAACACAACAATTCTTGCTGGCTCAGCTGCTTGAGAGTATAGTTAAAAAAAGTGGTAAGACTTTTTCGAGTCTGCGCATCTCAGTTTTAAAGATAAATTATTATTTTATTAAATATTTATATTGTTATTATGCTGTTTTGTAGGGCTTACAATCTAAAGACACAAACAGACAAAGGGTAGGGGATGGGAATAGAACTTGCAAGCAGAGAAATATGGGGAAAGATTGACCCAGATTTGATGGTTACAAATTGTAGGGAGTTTAGATTTTTTATTTTTAATTGGTGTAAGAGATAGAGAAGAAGGGAGCAGGAAAAGGAAAGAAAAAGGGAATAGTTACCCCTGTTTCTTCAATTCCAAGTGTCCTTGCAGAGTACTTCGTACACTAACAGAGATTCTATTTTCAAAGGACAATAAGGTTTTTCTTAGCTTACTTAGGAGACTAGCATGTACCCCTAGAAACTGGCATGATATAGCAGTCTCTTTGGATCTCAGATCTAAGAAAACTCACATGGTATGAAATATACAGAATGGCATGAAGAATAAAATAGATGTTCATGAAATGTGGAAAATAATTCTGAGTTACAGTAACAGAAAATGGGAAATAAAATAAGAAACCACCAAACTGAGGCAGGTGCCTTCAAGTCATCCAGTTATGACAGGGCACATTTTTACTATTTACTTAGTTTCTCTCTTTTCAGAGTTTTGTGAAGGAAAAATGTGTCACATACAATAACTTATTTAACATTTCAGTAAAGAATTATAAAATATTAGAGGGTTTATATGTTGCAAGTCTCAACAAATGTTTTAAAAATATGAACATGCAACTAGATAGATTGGTCCAATTTTCAAAAGCAGCCCCTAAAGCTGCACCTGCAAGTTTGCATACAGCGGTAAAGTGCTGTGAAGTTTCTCTTATGGAATCAAATTGAGCCCTGCAGTGTGTAGGCACTGACCTCCCTCAATGGGAGTTGTGCCCACTTACACCAAGATATAATTTGATCCATGGAGTTACACCAGGGATGAACTCCTGGCACCAATTTTGCAGTAAATTTGCTTACAGGTAACATGTCCTTGTCTGAGCTGGCAGGTGTGTACACGTTTAGGAACAAACAGTCTTCGGAAACTTGGAAAGGAAGTTTTTCTTTTCTATTAGTAAATGCATCCGATAGCTGCTGCCCAGTCACTGGGTCCTGTAGGCACCTTAACAATTAAAAATATATCAATAATATTCAACAGAATCATAGTAACAAAAACCATCAGATGCTCCATCCACAATAAACACAGCAAATCCACCTGTGATAGGTTTTCAGATTGTTGGCAACAGAGAATCATATCACTGTTTTCCATTTTTAATATAAAAACATTTTCTTCCCTGTGACTGCCAGCCAAAAGTGCACTAAGGAGTCATACAGACAATGGCCACAGCCTCCAGCAGAACACACTTACTTGAAGAAAGCAACAGAGGGTCCTGTGGCACCTTTAAGACCTTAAAGGTGCCACAGGACCCTCTGTTGCTTTTTACAGACTCAGACTAACACGGCTACCCCTCTGTTACTTGAAGACTTTTTCGAAACATCATAGCAATCTGCCTGCAAATGGGCAGGAGCTAAGACATATAAGAGCCTCCTTGCAGTTGTTGTCATTCAGTGGAAATGCAAGTGGATTCTTTTTCACCTTATATTCCCCAATCATGTAGCATATTATAGATATTAATCACGTCACTTAATGCACTACTGGAAGGCATGTTGACACTACAGTGATGAGGGCAGAATAAGAACCGCAATAGAATAGACTGCCCTCAACTTCATATATGTAGCATTGGGAATGTGATTCATACGGCATTTAGTCCCTCCAATGTTTCTTAGCTCCTCTTCAGTTCTACTC
>NW_020707373.1:0-2179 GCF_002925995.2 Terrapene triunguis
CCCTACATTTGAACCCTAAAGTTCAACGTGGGGATCCAGCCTTGACAATACTGGATTGACATATGCTTGTCTTTTTCAGACTCAACCACTGGGGAGTACTGGTAATGGGAACATTATCCTGTGTGCATTTAGGGCACAATGTCTTACCTAAAATATCCAAGGATCCCCAGTCTGTATTGAATTGTTACAACCACCACATTTTCAAAGGCCGATAGTGCTGACCCATCATATGTTGAAGCTGCACCAATCACTAATCCACCTCCATGGATCCATACCATGACCTGAAAAAAGCAGGAAGAGTTAGTCACCTACATCTGTAACACCCTGATATTACTTCAGGTGTAAAATTCAAACCAGGGGGTTGCTATTTTTGCTGTGATAAAGTACTATTTTGTGCTATTGCACAACACAACAATTCTTGCTGGCTCAGCTGCTTGAGAGTATAGTTAAAAAAAGTGGTAAGACTTTTTCGAGTCTGCGCATCTCAGTTTTAAAGATAAATTATTATTTTATTAAATATTTATATTGTTATTATGCTGTTTTGTAGGGCTTACAATCTAAAGACACAAACAGATAAAGGGTAGGGGATGGGAATAGAACTTGCAAGCAGAGAAATATGGGGAAAGATTGACCCAGATTTGATGGTTACAAATTGTAGGGAGTTTAGGTTTTTTATTTTTAATTGGTGTAAGAGATAGAGAAGAAGGGAGCAGGAAAAGGAAAGAAAAAGAGAATAGTTACCCCTGTTTCTTCAATTCCAAGTGTCCTTGCAGAGTACTTCGTACACTAACAGAGATTCTATTTTCAAAAGACAATAAGGTTTTTCTTAGCTTACTTAGGAGACTAGCATGTACCCCTAGAAACTGGCATGATATAGCAGTCTCTTTGGATCTCAGATCTAAGAAAACTCACATGGTATGAAATATACAGAATGGCATGAAGAATAAAATAGATGTTCATGAAATGTGGAAAAGAATTCTGAGTTACAGTAACAGAAAATGGAAAATAAAATAAGAAACCACCAAACTGAGGCAGGTGCCTTCAAGTCATCCAGTTATGACAGGGCACATTTTTACTATTTACTTAGTTTCTCTCTTTTCAGAGTTTTGTGAAGGAAAAATGTGTCACATACAATAACTTATTTAACATTTCAGTAAAGAATGATAACATATTAGAGGGTTTATATGTTGCAAGTCTCAACAAATGTTTTAAAAATATGAACATGCAACTAGATAGATTGGTCCAATTTTCAAAAGCAGCCCCTAAAGCTGTACTTGCAAGTTTGCATACAGCGGTAAAGTGCTGTGAAGTTTCTCTTATGGAATCAAATTGAGCCCTGCAGTATGTAGGCACTGACCTCCCTCAATGGGAGTTGTGCCCACTTACACCAAGATATAATTTGATCCATGGAGTTACACCAGGGATGAACTCCTGGCACCGATTTTGCAGTAAATTTGCTTACAGGTAACATGTCCTTGTCTGAGCTGGCAGGTGTGTACACGTTTAGGAACAAACAGTCTTCGGAAACTTGGAAAGGAAGTTTTTCTTTTCTATTAGTAAATGCATCCGATAGCTGCTGCCCAGTCACTGGGTCCTGTAGGCACCTTAACAATTAAAAATATATCAATAATATTCAATAGAATCATAGTAACAAAAACCATCAGATGCTCCATCCACAATAAATACAGCAAATCCACCTGTGATAGGTTTTCAGATTGTTGGCAACAGAGAATCATATCACTGTTTTCCATTTTTAACATAAAAACATTTTCTTCCCTGTGACTGCCAGCCAAAAGTGCACTAAGGAGTCAGACAGACAATGGCCACAGCCTCCAGCAGAACACACTTACTTGAAGACTTTTTCAAAACACCATAGCAATCTGCCTGCAAATGGGCAGGAGCTAAGACATATAAGAGCCTCCTTGCAGTTGTTGTCATTCAGTGGAAATGCAAGTGGATTCTTTTTCACCTTATATTCCCCAATCATGTAGCATATTATAGATATTAATCACGTCACTTAATGCACTACTGGAAGGCATGTTGACACTACAGTGATGAGGGCAGAATAAGAACCGCAATAGAATAGACTGCCCTCAACTTCATATATGTAGCATTGGGAATGTGATTCATATGGCATTTAGTCCCTCCAATGTTTCTTAGCTCCTCTTCAGTTCTACTC